>NW_028278018.1:0-300000 GCF_059751315.1 Micrasema longulum
TACGAAAAATTATATTTCTCACGCATTAAAGCATATGGTTTTCAAGTGCATACTATTCATATCTAAATTAATTTACGGTGAATGTTACACAGTGTGTAAAGTGGCCACTTAAACCAGCCAATGACAGATTATAAGCCTGTAAATGCCTAGACCTTTATATTCCCTTCTCAAAAATGTTTTCCCTCTCTGTTGCAATAAATTTAGTTATTAAAAACTCCCTAGGGAGGAAATCCAGCCAGTCTGCAAGCATTTGGACATACTCAAACATTGTTGAAATATCCTATCATTTATTTTTAATTCACTTTTTTCTAAAAACTTACTTTCTGAACATGCCTCGTATGTATATGTCCTGAAACGGACTCGGTTTCAGTGGAATATATACAGAACTCACATCGGCATCAGAAGTTCGAGGTTCGAACTCTGAACTACCTCATGATTTTCGTTTTCTAGAACATTTTATTCATAAGTGTTCTTTTGTGGTAAATTTAAATCTTAAACTGTTATTATCTTCACTTATATATTTTTGATGATACTCATATTCGCACACACACATATACACACCCTCCCACCCACCCTCTCTCTCACACACACACACACACACACACACACACACACACACACACACACACACACACACACACATACACACACACACACACACACACGCACGCACGCACGCGCACACGCGCACACGCACACACGCACACACGCACACACGCACACACGCACACACGCGCACACGCACACACACACACACACACACACACACACACACACACACACACACACACGCGCGCGTGCGCGCGCACCCTGTTTAGACATACGTAGTAATGTAATGGCCATCGGTTCGAATTCGTCCCGGCAGTGACATCTGTTGAGAAAATATGAAGTCAACCGAAAAGGACAACGTATTTGATTAGTTAATCAAATACGTAGTTTTAATGGGCGTCTATAGATGGCTCGCCTGGTCTTCCGTCACTGCACACGGAAATACAAAAAAAAAATATGTGTTGCAAAGTTCGCCATATTGGGCACGCCACTGAGTTTGTAATCTCCTTTCTTCGAAATAATCGCGAAGGTGTAAAAATTCAAATTCAATTCAAAAGAAGAGTCAACAGTTAATCCATCTCCTTGGAAGTGACCAGGAAGACGAATTGGATGCAGACCAGGACTTCGGGATTGCCCAGGTCAGTTGTATTCAGTTTTCTTTGACGGATTACCTGTCGGTTGGGTTCGAACTGTTGGCCATTGTTATATAAATTAGCTTTGATTGTTATTTGCGAATCGAAGCTGCAAAAGAAGAAATATGTGTATAGCTTGTGATTGACATAACATTATACAATTAGGCTCTAATTGGAATAAAACTAAAATGTCATTTTATACCTGAGCAGTATTCTCCCTAATTGTTGTTTTGATATATTTATTGTGTTCTATTGCCTTAATAAAATAAACAAAATAAAAAATAAAAATAAGGACTGGTCAACAATAGCCCCAAATTGATTTGGGAATTATAAAAGCATACAAAATTTAAATAGTTTATTGAAAATACTAAGATCACTGAGAAAGATATCCGATGGAAAATAGTACACAATTTGAATATATTATGTGCCATTTATAAAATTCAGGGCAAATAAACATTTTGAATTATTTATTATTTATTTTTAAAGCCTTCCGAAGCGGCGTTTTTCCAAACAAAACATTCAGTCATAACACGTATTTAATACATTTCCCGAACACAACAAACAGATAACTTTATAACAGATATTTTATACATATCTGTTTTACACTAAGAAGTATTTTTTTAATGCACCGCGCGTGGCGAAAATAAAATATGTCGGATTTGTCAAAAAAAAACTACGGAAACAGATTATCGGCAGACTGAATATAATTAATTATGTTTTGTGTGGCGGGAAACGGGCTTAGCGTAAACATGGCGGTGTACGCGAGCGAGGGGAGAGGGTAGATAGACGAGCGATAGCCAAAACGGAGACATTCTTGACAAATAGTCAAGACGAAATAATCACGCTAGTGGTGACCGCGAGCGCGGGTAGCGCAGCTCCTTATCAATATTAAGGAACCCATCGATCATAATGCATAAATTACCCACCCAATATCCCGAGAGGCTATAAGCGAACAGAAGAGGAATCGTACCTTAATCTATTTAATTGAAATGCATTTGAACTGCTATTTTCTCTGTGTCTGTGCGTGAAATAGAACCAGAATCCTGGACGAGCGCTTGCGTCTCGATGGCAACTCTCAGATGAAAAGACGAGGCATGATCAGATTTACCGAAACCTCAATTCCGGGCATGTCAAAAGCGGACACGACCGAAGGGCGTGCATGAAAAGATCATAAGATGTATGAATAAGGAAGAAGATAGAGATGTATGCCAGGATAGACGTGTGCGACGGTCCCTTCCCACCTCAGCGGGGAAATGGCGCGATGGCAGTAGCAGTAGTAAAAATTAAACGGTTTCCATACATTGGATCCCGCCGAAATATCTGAAATATTTGGAACACAAATACCTCATCCGCAGGCCGCGGTGTGCGGTGCGAGGGGGTGGGAAGGGCGTATCTAACAATGTTATCAGTCATCCACTTCCTTACTAGCAAGAGAGGACAACGGATTCGTAAAAAGGTGTCAAAAATTCAGTCAGGAGTGTTACGGAAATATTTCACGAAAACACACGTGCATCGGAAATGCAAAAACACTTTCCGCTCAATATGCTAATTTAAATTTTGCTTCTGGTAGAGTAGGCGACAGTAGACAGTAGTATTCATGTGACAGGGTGGAAATTGTATTATTACGTACTGCGTGGCTAGGATTGTTATTATTCTTAAAAATATTTACTTTTAAATAATAATTTGCTAAAACGCACTTACATTACTTTGCAATATTCAAATGAACGAACTACATATACGGCCTCACCGAAGTAATGGCATCATTACACAGCCTCTTTTACAAAATTAAATAACTCGTACCAAAAAAGGAAAAAAAATCATGATGTAGAAGCTTATGTTAAAAGCAAATTAAGTTACATGATCGCCTTCCGGGGAACCGGTGGCAAGACAGACATAACAAGGATACAACGACAGCAAAATAAAATAATTAAACTAACATACACCTTACCCTAACAGACCCCCCGACTGCACGAAAAAATACAGTTCGATATGAAATACTTGACGAAAATTGAAACGATAAAAATTGTAAACAAAATTGCACTGGGAAATATACAAGACGATGACATAACATTGACTAAAAATTCTGACATACACAAATATAAGGGTAGAAAACAACAACACTACCACATTAAAAAAGCAAAAACAAACGTAGAACAGTCAAAAATACTATGCTTCATATACTTGAAAAATTACACCTGAAAAAGCACACGATGACTACACTATCATAACCCTAACGCGTTTTTTTTTATTAATAAATAAAATAAAAAATAATAATATTAAAAATTATATTATTTGGACACCAAATCCATAAAAAATAAAGTCCTATGTTGAGTTGGGACAAAATCAAATATGTACATCATAATATAAGTAGACATATTTGGTAGTTTATAATACTAGTAAAAAATTCGATAATTTTTTAATTTTTTATTTTATTGAAATAAACGGTACTTAGTGCCTTTTACATATTAGTTACAAATACAATTAAATATACATACATGTAAGCATAATTATAAGTAATACAGAGCATTTAAAACAATATTATTAATTTAGAAATATAAACTATATAAAAGAATAAAATATTACCAGTTATAGAATTATCGATAAAAAAGATAATTTGGTATTAGAAATACTTTGAACCAGTTAAAAAAAATAACTAAGAAGTAAATTTTGAATAACATTAAATTAATATTATTTTATTGATTATTGCGGTGTTAAAAATATGTTTGAAATAGATAACAGGCGTTTCATAAAACATAAATATACCGATAATACTAATGTTAGAATGAAAATACGAATTATAATGGCTGCATACTTTGATTTATTAGAATTGAATTTCAATTTGTAAAAAAATCGTGCTTAACGTAGGACCCGACGCGACCATATTATTCGCGTGTAAAGATTTTCATGCATTATCGTCTACACCTGTTGTGGCCTTGAAAGGATTCGTGGGTGAGGATGATCCTCGCAGTGTTCCGTTCCGTAAGACCGGCAATAATATAATGAACGATCGCTTCAGTATCAGTATTGTCGTGACACGGTAGGTGTGCAGTCGGTAGTATTAGGTAATTAATGTACAATCTCGGCAAGTTCAACAAAGGGCGATGCATAATGCTGTTATGTAATACCTCGCTCCGGACTCCGGACCTGCACTGCGGATTAACTCGCTCTGTATTCGCTTGATTCTCAGTCAGCGTATATATATATATATATATATTATGTATGCACGCTCACTTGTGTGCGCGAATGTGTGCAGCGCAGTAACTAGTACAATACGACCCCTGAAAAAACCGTGAATCTAAAAGACAAGTAAAACAGAATTAATTCGATACCCTATGAATAATTAGGAAAAGCGGGAGAAACGAGAATGATTATGAATGTATCGCGGATATCCGCGATACATTCATAATGCAAAAATGCTCAAACACGGAAAAATATCGCCGGTTTTAGGAGTTAAATAATTCAATTAAGGCGCCGCATTTAATAGCTGATACAAAATTATAGAAGACGCTATAATTTGTAAGAAAAATTTATGTACTATCATTATTGAAAATGCGTGAGAGGAAATACATACTTGCAATAGTATCTGAATACAATATTATCACAACTTTTTAAAAACGTTTTTTTGAAAAGATCTTACAAAATTGTTAAATTGATTTCATTAATTTTATGTTGAAAAACATATTATTAAAAATAAAACTATGAATTCCATGCATCGCTTTTGTTCGAAAGGTCCAACTGTATTGTAGTACTCGCATTACCCAACAATATGAAACATTTCGGTGCAGGCCGGAGCTATTTAGGTTCGTATTAGGAACAAACGGCAAAGGAACCTCCTTTGCTAAAGTTTGTAAATAAGTTTACGTAATAGTGAAAGGACGAAAGCTTAAGGTCAGTACATTCTCCGAGGAAGTATTGTCCCAAGCTACGGAGGGATTGGAAATTCCTACGATTATGTGGTCCTTCTAGAGTGGGTTAGGGAGCTCCAATTATACAAATAATGTTATTGAAAAGACAAAAATTTCACCATTTGCGCGTATAAGGCGCAATAAATCTACGGCTAGGGTTTCCACGCGAGTTTTCCACGATAAAAGCTATTTTTAGCATCCCCACTGAGCACATAATATGTGAAGGGAAGATCCCTTTGGAGCGTCGATATCGCGAATGAAAGTGGTCCTTTACCTTTACCCTTTAGAGATTCTCTAAAACGAATTGTCAAAATCTAAAGCTAAAGTATTAGCGCACTTTCTAAATGAATTTGAGCGAACATTCGTTTGTTCCGAATGTTTTCAGAAAACA
This sequence comes from Micrasema longulum, assembly GCF_059751315.1. NCBI lineage: Eukaryota > Metazoa > Arthropoda > Insecta > Trichoptera > Brachycentridae > Micrasema > Micrasema longulum. Next base: position 5,478 of record NW_028278018.1, read on the forward strand.
AAGAAGCTGCCTTCTCGGTAAATGAGAATAGAATTCGGGCTTCGTTCGGGAAATGAAAAGGCCGGAATAACGAAACTACAAAGGTTTATATAATTATGATTGAAACGTAATGGTAATATCAATAAGTTTAAAGACAAAGGAGGCGGGGACAGGCGAGGGAGTAATTAATGTATTAAAAGCGTCACATCTCTTCACGGAGGCTTCCCATTGTTCCTTATTAAATTAACCCTATTCGGTCATGGCATAGTCGTAGCTTTTTTCATTGACTAATATAAAATCACAAACTTGGTGAAAGTTTGAATTTCAAATTTCAAATTACGAGGTTTGCAAACAACAAAGTTCGGTTCCGGTTAGATAATGTCGATTTTACTCCTATCACTAGCGTATAATCGACATAAAGAAAAGGAACGGAATAAAAAAATATATAATTAGCAATATGAAAAAATTATCACGTCCAAATGTGGTCAGGCGGACGACACGTCCATGTCCATACCACCGCAGGCCACAGGCGGGGCAATCGCGGTATCGCGGTATCGCAGTATTGCGCACCGCGCCGACTGCACGCATCGCCGACACCGACGCGCGACGCGAGGGCGGCGTGAACATTGCAGTGTGTAGTGTGTATGCGTAAAGCTCGGGTTTCCTAGGACAGCGGTGCCCGTATTTTAACGGCCGTAGTGAACATTGATGCGGTTGACAGCCGTCGTAACGGTGACTAGAGAGTGGTTTCCTATGAAAATGGTGTTGATAACACCGTTAAAAAATAAAACCACTCTCTAGTCACCACTACGACGGCTGTCCAGCATCACCGTTCACTACGGCCGTTAAGATACGGGCATCGCTGTCCTAGGAAACCCTAGCTTAACTCAAATCGTTTTGTGCATGCATAGAATGATATCGACAGTGGTTAAGATAAAAGCTTCAAGCCACAATTTCGGCCAAAGTTGTTTTATTCGTTTTAATGTGTTTTTAACCAATTTCGTTGGTTTTATACACATTTTGGAAAAATGATTGCGTAAATAGGTGACTGACGCTTAAACAATTTTGATAGAATATGTACAAGACCTACTACTACGTTAATAAGCTAAAAATAATGAAACCGCTTTTTCCATAATAGGTAAATATGACTTTTTTTAAACATTTTAAAAGTATTTGGATCTATGAAATACTGTCGAGTAAAAAAATATTTTTTTGCTACCTTTTATAGCATAAGCATATTTAAGCAAAAAACGGCCGTTGCATTGACCACGCCCCCAATACATCACCATTCATGTTAATTTTCAACTTTGTTCCTAACCGTTCAAATTTTTATAGAACATCGTCATGAATCTTCACGTCGCAATTATCAATGCCAAACATGTTATATTTTTCTTATAAAACCTTATTATTTTATAATTTCTTTTTAAAGTTATACGTGAAAACATTTCTCCACAATATCCACATTGATTTTAAAAATACAATTAATTATTCCAATTGCTCAAAGTCTTGCATGTTTATCGTGTTTATGAATATATTATTTACTATTATTTTATTGCCGTTGTTTGTCTTAGCTACATAGTTTTTTATTATTTTTGTTCAGTTTCTTGTATATATGTTTCTTTATGTAACTGTTGTAATTGGCTTAGGCCGTATATAATCCATTTCATATATTTTCATCGGTATTCGTAGTGTGTGATATTTACCAATTTTGGTTTGAAGCTTTCAACCTAAACAGTCGATATCATTATGTCAGACGTTATACATAATAAGTAAGTTATCTACACGAATTTATACAACGCCGTTGAGGTGATTTTCACAAAAACGGCGCTATATAAATTATCCAATTCTACAATATATGTTTAAAATACCTATAAAACAGATGTCACATTAACGTAAGAACAAAAGCTTGGAATTGTATGTTTTATATTTTTGACAAGAAAATGTTAAGGAAAATTCCATTGTGACTAGTGGGACATTTGCTTCCAAAATTTGACGAAGTTTGAGTTTAGAATTCAAACAATAGTAAAAATATTTTTCTAAAACAAGATATATGCAACCATTTTATTACACTGTTTCCAAGAAAATGCCAAACTGTCGGCATGTTCTGTGTAATTATTATTTAAATAAATGTGACTGGTGGGACACTGACAAACCCACCTTCTACCTTCGTGCATTTTATGAATTTATGCCAAAAGTACTAATTATCAACGAGATTTTTTTGTGGTGTGAAGCATGTAATATTAAATAATTGTGTTTAAATAAAATAAAATTATAATTACTGTAGTGAAGTAGTGACACTCTTGAAGCTAGATGTCGCTACTAGGCTAGCCATGTGACGCGGGAGTGGGCGGAGTCACCTGTGCTGTAACGTGGCAATCGGCTAGGCCGAAGGTAAATTATTCTCAGTTACTCAGATTCAGATCTTTATAGTTCAAAAGACGCGTTCCTTATAATAGACCAGTATCTCTATAATGAATAATCTTTTTTTCTGACCATCAAGTTATTATAGTAACAGTCGCAGAAAAAAAATTGTGACTGGTGGGGGAGAGTTTTGTGCCTGGTGGGATTTCTAAATCGTAAATAGTGTGTTATTTATTATTTTGAAAAATATTTTTAGCTACGTTATTATAATGTAAAGGTGATGGATAGAAATACAAAAATGACGTCATTTGACCACTTTACATGGAATGCCCCTTAAATAGATGTGCAATCCGCACGTTAGTCGAATAAGAGTCACATACACTTGGGTCATTTGAACGATTCATCGATTATTAAAAGAACAAAAGCGAACAAATATGAGTTTGCTCTATAATTTCCACACGAAGAGTATTATGAGGCCACGTAAATCCCATTAGTTACGGGTTTCTTGGCTACTGAACCGCAAGAGGTGGTGTGCAGTATGTAGTTTTAATATTATAACACGAGTCGGTGTGATGCAATGAAATAAAACTTTCAGCGCGGATTTAAAATGGCTTTAAATTGTGCTAGGGGACTACATTACATAGTCTCAACTCACATACTAAGAACTTGCAATCGTTTCTCCAGGTACGGAATATTGCCGTCGAAATTACTACCTATATTAATTCTAAGATAGAATATTTCTTATTTTGCTTTCCATTCGCTCTACATGTCCTAACCAACGCAACACCCCTTGCTTGATTAGATATAGTCCAGAAAAAAATATAACCTCAAACATGTAGTAGTTAACATTATTGGAATTATTGTTAAAAAATTGTGATTATTATTAATTTTAACAAATGAGATTAAATATTAATATATAACCACTTTCCGACATTTTATATCAACCGGTTTAAAGACATACCCATTTCTTCATCGGGACACTCACTACACCAACATGCAAATCATAGAATAAACTTTCACCTTAACCATCACCGTAATGAAAAAAATTATTACGAAAAAAATACGGATTTATCTCCTAGCACCTTCATTTCGCAAACCCCTCCCCCTCCATTCACCAAATATTAATTATTATTATAGTGCATGACGGTAGTAATTGCAGGGATGGTAAATGTAAAAGTGTATTTGCATGTTGGTGATGTGAGTGTCCTGAAGAAGAGACAGGTACGTCTCGAAATCGGTAGACATAAAAAGTCGGTAATTGGTTATATACTTTTACGAGTATACCAACATAATTTAAAACATTGGACCACAAAATTAATGCTTTTGGATAAATAAACGTAATTTTATATTTTTTCCATAATTTTGTAATTGCATGTGTAATTTTATCAACGAATATCTAGAAATTGTATATTTTTAGGTAGGGATGTATTTTTATTAAATTATCTTGTAAAATAAAATGAAATGCATACAGAATATAAAAATAATTGTAGTGTAAATTGCAAAAAAAGTTCATATGCGAATAATATAAATTATAAATGAATTACAATACATAGGTAATTATCATTTCCCTTTCAGCATCAAGTGGTGAATAAGGCACTACATTGGTACATCAACTGTATGGTATTTCGACCACCAGTTTTGTAACAGGTGATCGAAATACGATCAAAACAACATTTTTTTATTCTTAAAAGCGTTTTTTATTTATATTTATTCTGCTTGTGTAAGAAAAGGTTTTAGGCGTATATATTGTTGTGCTATATTTAGTAATAAAGGTGCTAAACTTGCTTTGTTTCATTGTTGTTCTCAATATGTATTGTTTTCTAAATGTTAATATTATTTATGTTCCCAATTGAGTTGTTATAACTCCTGGGAATGTGATTCAACGTATTATACTTGTAAAATACTTAGTGTTATATGATTTATAAATACAATAAAATAAAAAAATACATTCTCGAAGAGACCAATTTTAAGCCTCAGGTCAGTCCAGGTTTACAGAACCCTAAGAAAAATATTTAACGTTGACCCTGCTAGGAATTGAACCTGAGACCTCAACGAAAACAACTTTGTTTCAACCACTAATTTTTATTTTTCACGGACCGGTTTCAAAGCAAACAAAGAAGCTTGTTTGCTTGTTTGTAAACAAGCTTCTTTGTTTGCTTTGAAACCGGTCGGTGAAAAATAAAAATTAGTGGTTAAAAACAAAGTTGTTTTATTTATTTTATTATAATGAATAACCACAAAGTAAGTGCTTCAAATATAAACTTTGCATATATATTTAATCATAAAAATTAAATATGAATACAATAGTAAAATCAAGTCATGAATTTAAAGGAACAATTAAAAAAAAATCATGATGTAGTAATAAATAAATAAAACAAACCATAAGTATCAAAATAACTATTGATTTTAATAAGAATACAAAAAAGAAAAACCGTTGTACAAAAAATATATATGTAGCCTAGAAATTCTTGTCGAATTCCATTTAGGCTCCAAATATTTCGGAGTTGCTTTACTCCCATTGTTTCATCAATAATCGTACAGTAAAAATATTATTTAAAACATTTCACTACAAAAAACTTTTAATTGAAAGTTTTTAAATGGCAATTAAATTCGTGAATAAATATTTGGTTGCGTACAAAACAGTTTAATTTCATAGTATAATAAATCATACTTAACTTTCGTGCGGCTATGATGTAACACGAGTCTATATAGGATACAAGACTTGATATCTCTCTTATTTATTTAAATAATGAAGTTGTATTTTTTGCAATCTTCAAATGGACATTTTCCCATCGGATTTGGAAAGTAAAATTTGTCTAAATATGGTTGATTTTAAGGCAAAAAATATTTGTCGATACTATGCGAAGAATAATTATACGAATAAAAGTGAAGCAATAAATTAGTTTTACTGAATAAAAAAAGAGCACGACAATAGAACTTATAACAAGGAAGACAGAGACTCTGTTCTGTAGCCGTTATTTGTGTGAAAGAGACAAAACAAACAAAAAAAGAAATCCGTTTAATCAGTAAATTATTGGCAGTTAGTGGGAGTGCACGCTAGTTATACGGCCGGCGTTTGAATTATTTTTAATTTATTTTGCTATAAGGGGCCTAAATAACATAGTAATTTTTATAAATATGGAAAAGGAATTAATTAACATTGTGTCCCTATGTTTTTTTTCAATGTCTGAACTTCAGAATATTCTATATTTTACTTAAGGTAACACAATGTTACATCACCGGGTGTTAATAAATTTTGTAGTACAGCCTTTTAAGAGTTAAAAAAATTATAACAACAATATTTCCATTGACTGTAGTTGCGGTTTACTGAAATAGTGTTCTGAATTCAGTAAGATGAACTGCTGTTAGTAGAACTAAGGGGAAAAATAAGTTCTGTAATAGGTTTGCTGTATCGCTGTGTAACATCGAGGTATGAGAAATTAAACAATTCTTGAATTCACGGATATTTCCTCTTCTGTTTACTGAACTGACTTATTGTTTGGGTAAACAAGGAAACGATGATCCGGGAGGAACAATTCCTGGCCAAAGAGCATGCCTTACATGTCTAAATTACAAGACCAAGTTTGGAGAAATGGTGGACGTCGGTATATGTGAAAGGCGTCTCAACGCCTGAAGGCGCAGGGGTGGCGCATGGCGGCGGCTAAGCGCAAAGAAGTTTAACTTTTTGAATTGTGTTAACCAATATAATCTATGGTTCATTGCACACGTGGGTAACCCCCGGCCCGTGGGACGATTTTATCCAGCTCGCGGAAATGTGGAGTTTTGATCATACCAAAACTCGTTCATAAATTCAAAACATCGAACATGTGTTTATATTATTAATATTTAAAGCATTAACTTTGTAGTCAAACATTTTACTTAATGTTATAAAGGATACATCAAACATTTTCATCAACTAATCAGTGAATGTAAGGGTTGCCGGCTAAAAGCATGTGGGTTCAAATCGATGTTGCATTTATATTTTTATGGAACAACTATGGTGAAGTTGTATAATGGGTTTTGCATGTTAGTTTGATTGGTGTCCTGACGAATGGATAGGAACGTCTCGAAACCGGAAGACACAGAAAAGTCAATAACATTTGGTGTGTGTGATTTACTGTTTTTTATTCATAAGCTTAATCCAGAGCGCGTCAGTATGTGTAATGTTAAATAGGATTTAACTGAACTACGACTGCAGTTATTTAACAAGAAAATGTATCTTCATAGACAAAAATCATCCCATTTTTTATTACCAAAACAAATTTAGATTCTAATTAATGTAATATAATTATTCACCAAAGCAATTGTAACAAAACTAACTGCGATCTTACATGTTCAGTACTTGATACAACAGATAAAATTAAATATCTCGGTGAATACATAGACCAAAACTTAAAATGGAAAGACCATATCAGTGAACTAGTTAAACGAATTAGAAAATGTATATACATATTTATTAGATTAAGGAATATTTTTAAAATATGGCATTTTAAGATGGGGTGGTCCATATGCCAATATATTAAACCCTCTTAAAATAGTACAAAGATGAATTATTAAGGTAATTTTAAAGAAACCCTCAACATTCAATACGGAAAGTCTATTTAAAATATTTAAGGTTCATACAGTAGACACTCCTTATAAAATAAATTCTATTATACAAATTTATAAAGAAGAAAAAATAAAAGAATTTGAGATGAATAAGTCACTCAGATACCAACATAATATTAAAATTCCTAAATTCCATACAAGTCATGGTCAAAATAGCTTTGTCTTTCAAAGGTGTAAAAATTATAATAATCTTACCAATGAACTAAAAACTATTAAAAAAAATATATCAATAAATAAATTTAGAGTTAATCTAAAGAAATTTTTTGAACACAAGTAAAAACAACATTCAATTTTAATTAGTATGAATGTATTATTGTTTTATATTTTTTCTTTAGAAAACCATGTATTTATTTTTCTTTTTCATGTACTCGTATTTAAAATGATATAAACTCTTATAAATAAACAACTGAAACAGTGTCACTCTCCAAGCACAAGAATTTGTCTTTTTTTTTGGAGAGTTGCAGTGATAACATTTACTAGATGTGTAAAAGTAGATATGTTTAGAATTTTACAAAAACATGTAATTTTTATGAAATTTATTAATAAAAAAAATTTAAAAAATATTGGCTCGGAGAAGAACTGTGCATCTGGCCCTATAAGAAAAAGGTTGCACAGGTGGGTTTTACGTAAAAAGTTTTTGTTTCATAATCGAGTCTCATGCAAAATGGGTAGGTGCATCGATTGTTATCGCTTGATGTTTAACAAACAAGGTGATATGTAACCTAGAAACGAAGGAAGGAATAATGAAGAACCGAAACAAGCAAACTTTACATAATAAACATTCTAGCTCTGCTCTTGATGTTGCCCATGTTTTGCGAGCGTTCTAGCAAAACATTTCAACTAAAAACCACCGACATTATATTATTTACTCTTCGTTTATGTTTTTGCATTGGAAGTATTATACTAGAGTAGAATAAAATGAACAATAAGATAAATAAACTGAGACACACGGTGTTGTTTTCGATGCGTGCAAGCGACGATATGGAGTATGGATAGGAGGGTGACGATTAGCGCGCGCGAAGGGACGACTCACCTGTGGCGTAGGTCGGCTCCGTGTCGTCCTCGGGCGGAGTGTGCGAGCGCGGGGGCAGGTAGCGCGCGTGGTGGGGGCAGCCCTGGTACATCAGCACGGGCGGCGGGAAGTCGTCCGGAGATTCGGGCCGGCCCGGCGCCTCGGGGAACATGGCCTGCGCCAGCGAGGGCGGCGGCGAGAGCTCCAGCGAGCCGCTGAGCGAGCACTCGGGCTCCTGCGCGGGCGGCGAGGGCGGCGGCGGCGGCGCGGGCGCGGCGGCCCGGCGCGGGCTGCGCCCCCTGTCGGGCAGCACGGAGGACGCGCTCCAGTAGCCCCACGCCATGTCGGCCGGCGGTACGCGCGCGCGAAGATCGCTGACTGGATATCGGCTCGCGGCGCAGTTCACCACCGCGTCGCCACCATCTTTACCTTACTTTAGATTTACACTTTATTTTCGACACGAGATATAAGTATATTATCGAGTTAATTTAGAATTCGCGATATCACTAGAAATTTGTTTTATTAAGTCAATTTTGATTTGTCACAAAACTTAGCAATTCTTGTTTTATAAGTGGTCCCTTATTGGAACAAACATATCACCGAGCATTATAAAAAGCGAGTCGCAATGATCGGCAAACGTAGACAGAGCTGTACAGCCCGCTTTATATCGGTTCGGTAAGTAGGTACGCGATACTCGTGATTATCGGAAAAGATCAGTCCTTAATCAGTCCCAGTTATTCGGACTACTCTCTACACTCGGATAGAAGATTATTCGGCGAAACACATGTAAATGGATGGTAAATTATTATAATACGCGAGAAGCGCCCGTTTACTTTATGGAAAATGTTTAAAATGAGAAAACACACCGGATATAACAACATATTGAAATGGGTTAGTTAAAAGCAAACACGACATCGAGTACTTAGGGAAGCGTTTTGATGAACAAACCATATATCAAATCCAATATTAACATAATCTAGGATCGTAACGGCGCGCTTGCTAATAAATTCGTTTCGAATTTGTAACTATAATTGGGCGTGATCACCATTAATTTATCAACTTTCGGTATCGTACTTTTAAAATTAGGAAAACATTTTTTTCCAAAGTTGGGCCGAAAGTAAACTATAAAATACCTCTCTTGTGGCTCAACACGTTGTAATTACTAAGCCCAACATAATTTCAGGGATAATTACAGCAGGACGTGTCCAGCAAGTGTAGGCACGTATATGCGAGAGTTTAAAACACCTACGTTATGCCTCATGCCTTCCCCTTCTGTGGGTACTTTGCGGCGGATAATACAAGTCTTATAGGAGCTTTTCTTCGGAAATTTACATCAACAGGAAACAAATTGTTTACTTTATTTCTGAACTAAACTTGTTATTCTGTATTAGGAACTAGTGACTTTACCTTACCACGGGGAGGGGGGAGATGGGGGGAGGGAGGTTTTAATGAAGTTACGGGAGGTATATACCTACATATTCCACGTATTAAGTACATTACATGTGGGAGCTTTATGAGATTATGTTGATAGCTTTATTCCACAATCCGCGATGAAAGCACATTCATAAAACTGTTGCAAGGATTGTTGAATATAATAACTCATTGATGATTTTAAAATGAGATTTCTTTATCCAACTAACAAAATGATTTATTTTATTTTTTAAAATTTTATTTATTAAAAGAAAACAACAGCCCTTATAACAAAAAAAAATATTTACAAATAAACCAAAATTATAGGTTTATTATAGTTTTCTATACATTACTAAATACAATGTCCAAAAATAAGAAAAAGGCGTACCTTTAAAAAGCCACTCCGCATCATTCCACAGGTAAAAAATAAATAAAATATTACAAAAATAATGAAATAATAAAAAATAAAAGAAAAAGTTTTTTGTTTACTCGGACTTAAAAATCCTTTCGCCGGCGGATCCATACGGAGTAACCCAAGATCAGCCCTCCCTCCTTTCTTTATTCAAACAAATTCATTAATTACAATATTAAAGAGTAGAAAAAAATAAACTATTAGGTAGGTACAGTATATACAGTATTTATGGCTACTAAAGGTGAAATAGATGGTTCAAATAATGTTACGGACATTTTTGTTCATAGTTTTGAGAAGACCATCGTTTTCTTAATGACAACATAAAAAGGAGAACACAAGACAATATTTTAGGGTTTATTCTTAGTAATATTGTAATACATTTCTATATGCAAACTGCAGAACCTCCTAATCATAAAATTAAGGGTTTCAGTTTTGATATTGAATAAAAATGTTTCCCACATATGTTTCTACTGAACTTGCTATGACGGCCGTATTGGTGTAATGGGTAAAACGCTTGACTCACGCACGGAAGGCCATTGATTCGATTCCTGGTGAGAACACATAAATTGAATGTGATTTTCCTCGTGTGCCTTAATATAGTACAATATTTTGTTATAAAATATAAACCTTCATTCAATAATAAAAATAACTACGAGTATATCTAGTGAAAAATATTTTAATTTAACATATTTGAATATGTGTATTGCTTCTCCCTTAAACCCATAGATTTAGTATTTAAATGGAAAACGCAAAAAAAAACATTCGTAAAGGCGGGCAATCTAAGGAGTTTGTTGATGCGGTATGGTATTTTAGGAAGAAATATATAGCATTAAAACAAAACATATTAATATTAAGCGAGGACGTCAATATACTTATGGAATATCACAAACAGCGTGTGTAATGTAATGCACATAGAATTAAGAATAGCCCAGAAACCGCATACGCACATCAAACAGAAGGCGACTAAACTACTCATAAATGAGTAGGTTTACATTTTGACCCATTAGTTTCTTTGTAGACGTCGCTCAGTACGCAACTCCTGATTTCAATTCAACTATGCCGTGTTGTGTTCTTTTAAAGTGTAGAAATACTGCTAGGATCTTAAAGAAACAACAGCATGGTATCACATATCAGTATGAACCTCATTTCAAATTATCTTAAAATAAATTTTACTTTGATTACGATAATTACGCCTTCTGTAATAATGTAATAGCGGCTGCTTTGGGTAAGCATAAATTTATTGGAAAATTTCTCAAGAGATTCGATTGTAATAATCGTCCGAAATCTTCGGCTGCAAGATATAGCCTCGCAATCTCGATGGTCTTATTTCTCCAATCGGAAAATTCCGCCTGTAATATTTCGGGACAGAGCTGTAGCGGCCACCGGCCGTGGGGGTGTGTGCTGTATTGCCCGTGGGGGTGTGTGCTGTATTGCGGCGAGGTAATGTATCGGAAGTAAGTGTGGAGAGATAGCCATCGGCTCGGTGGTAGGAGGGACTCCGACACTGCTCCAGCGGCAGTTGGGCGAGCTAGGTACGCTCGCTGCTCGGTGTCGGGTAGTAGATGCTGGGTGCCCAATGCCGAGTTCTGGATGTTAGATAGCGGGGGTTGGGTCGGTGCTGGATACTACATGCATAGTATAACACATTCGCGGAGATATCTCCATTGATACTCAGTACTTAATTAATCAATACAAAGTTTCTTAAGTTAAACGAAGGGGAATAAGGAGATAACAATGCTGGAAGTACAATAACGTTGGACGTTTGAATTGTTTGGTAGAAAGGACTAATAATTTCACATGTCGTTTAATGAAAAATTAGCGTAACAGTATATGTTTTTAATACTTAAAAATTGTGATAAAATACTGATTACAACTAAGCAAAATAAGGACAAAATATTCCAATTTATCGGAGCATGAAATTTAATTAATAGTTTTTCAGAAAAAATAATTAAAAAAGACATTTATAAAAATAAAAAAAAATAATGTAGGGTGAGTTTATTAGTCTGTTTGATCAGACATTTTATCCAATCAATTTTTTTGATTCCACCCGAACTAAATGCAGTAAAAAAATAGCAATACATCGAAATTTGTTGAAATAAAACATCGCATAGCAAAGAGGAAAAGTATTGAAAAATATACGTAGTTTCATATTACCGCTGACAGATAGCCGATACATATCGTCATGATCGTAGAACATCGACGCATGTGATTTTCTCCAACTGTACATAGAGTAGTTTTTTTTTCATTTGACACTGTCACAACTCGATCAATACAAAAGTATATCATTTGATATTTCAGTTAGTTATATATTTAATTTGGTAAGGTATCTAAAATAAAACGGTTTTATTAGATATAATTCTACTTTTATTTTACTTGAATGTCCCAACAAGACGAAACGCGTCACATATATTCGTGAAAAATAAAATTAGAATTATATATATATATAATCCAATAAAACTGTTTTATTTTGGATAACTTACCAAATTTTACTATGGAATTCTACCAATTATCAGCATAAACAAAAAAAATTGTTATATTATTTTTTTACTTGTTATTAGTTTTAAGTTTTCTCAATTTTTACAATTGTTTAATTTTTTATTTATTTTATTATTTTGATTTGCAATTTTTTTGTTTCTTTTTTATAATATTTTGTAAACTTGCCAAACACAAGAGCCAGACTCTTTTTTGGCAAGTTCAACCTTAATTGTTCCATTTTTTTACTGCATGTTTTGTTTTTTTAATCTAATAAAGGTTTTTATTGAAAAAAAAAAGTGATTAATTATTTTTAAACCTGGAACATAAAGCCTTTATATAACCTTTTCAAGATTTAATACAAATAAAGTCAATGTAGGATTTTTCGCACATAGGTCGTTGTTCTACGATCACGACGATATTTACAAAACATTCGTCGGCGTCCGGGGCAGTCCGCCCGTCTGTGCATTCATATATAAATTTAAAATTCTAATGTGAAATTCTTACATAAAATACTGCTTTGAAATAATAATTGTAACAGTCGGCACGTTCAAATAAAACCAGAAATGAACGGTAATGTCAGCGAGGAATTATTACCTCTCAAAGCATCGTCGGATAACTCTAGTTTTTCATTCCATCTTTATTAGTTCCACGACGTGAATATGATAAGGGTTAACTGGATATGGAAGTGGAGAATAAAACATGAGTTGCGAACGACACAGAATTACACTTTTGTTGGCTGAAAAATATCGCCTTTCGGAATTATTCCTCAAATACATTATTCTATGCGGTATACATTACTGTTTACGCGTGTCGAAGCAAAAAATAAAACATCGCGATGGATTTAACGTTTCGAGATACGCAGAAAGTAACGAATAATGTTTGATCACGTTTTGTGGAAATAAAATTTTTATTATAATATTTCTAGGTATGCGGACAATGTGCGTACATTGAGAGTTACTATGATGTATCGTTACGAGATGTTTAATGAGCGAAGGCAGCGGGGAAAGGAAAATGGAAAAGTACACAATCGCGAACGGTATCCCGCCATGCGAGGAACCGCGGCCAGGACGGGGACGGCGGGCGGAGGGGGCACACCCACCACGCTCCGAAGGGACGACACGCCGTCCTTCAAGTGACACGACATCCTGACCGGAGAGAGGTGTGACTGCTCCACATCACGAGTCATGCCGAGCGGTACCGTGCCCTACCTGCGGTTTTCTGCTTCCGACTCGCCGACTCCTACGCGGAGAGGTGAATAGAATCCGAGTTTGTTTACAAACGAGTCGAATCGAGCTTCGTATACAGTGTTCGCGAGATTCGATCACCTCAGCGGAGAGATGAGCCGATAGTGCTCGCGGGAAGGGACGCGCGCGGTTTGAGGTTAGGAAAAGTGGGCTGAGCACTCTCGCGAGTCCCGCTAGGGGATGTTCCGACTGGCGCTCTGACGGAGGACTGCCGGCGGCTCGCGAACGGCGCGCGCGCGGCCTACCCGGGCTGAAGGCGGCGGAGCACTGCGCGAGGAGGGCGCGGGCGGCGCCGGCCGCCGGCCCCGCGCGGAAAGGCCGCCGGCCCTCCTGCGCCGCCCCCGAGCGCCGCGCGGCTCCTCGGCCCCGTTCGGCTCGGTGCCGATCTCCGTTTCCCCCGAACGCCCGAGGGAAAGTAACGGCGGGTGGCGCGTGGAAATGCGCGACCCTTCACCCCCGCGGCTATTGTTAATCGAACGATTGTCGAAACCTTTTTAACAAAGTGCTGATATAGCGCCACGAGAATGAATTACAGAAAAACTCGAAAGGTTTCCTAGAGCGTATCGCGAATGCGGGTACAGGGTTAACGCTTACAGGCGAGTCGGCTGATATTCCCCGAGACTCGGGGTCAATTTATTATTGAAGGAGTTATTCTACATAGTTACGTACTATTTACGTTATTTCATATGATGATGCTGTAAGGCATTAATCAAAGCAGATTGCAATGGCCAACAATAATGAAATCGATTTTGAAACATAATTGCAGAAAAATAAAATTGACAAAATTTTTAATTGATTAAAATAGGTATCGATATTTTAGGGTAATTTCATTCAGAACATAGTTTTATATTAAATAAATAAAGTAGTGTAGAAATTCACACTTATTTTGATTCTTAATAATATTTGATAAATATGATAAATTACATGTTTCCACTTAGAAACATCATAAAGCACCGTGACTTTTTATTTTCAAATTACAAAAAAAAACAATGCCAATAAATAACATATTGTGAACATGAAAATGAATCCATTAACAGTAACAACATGCGTAGATTCCGTAATGAAGTTTTTCCGCCCAGTATTTGGCAGCATACCTTCTGGCAAGAATGTAGGAATGTAGCAATGTATGTGTGTCAGTGAGGTTAGCTGTTGTCAGGGGACGAGGGGTGCCGCGCCGGGTGCCGGAGGGGGTGGGCACAGAGTTTTCACAGGGCTGTCATTATGACATCAAGTGCAGTAACATCTATATTTCTAATAATTGATCAATAATAGAGGAGAGGGATAGACTTAGCACAAAAATACTGGAAAGTAAATGGGTAAAATTAAAATACGTGTGATTATATCGAACAATCAATATTAAATTTGTAAATATTACCACTAAAATAAAATATAAAATAGCCCTGGGACATAACATCCCACTAGGACGAGAAAATCAGACGGCTGAGATTAAAAGAATAATAGGATTAGAGTAAAAATTCATACGGTGATAAAATCGAAATAATTTTCATTATTAGAATGCCGTAAAAATAACTATTTTGCGTATCAAATAAACTTAAAAGATTACATTATGAAAAATTAAAAACTATCACTAATACAAAAAACTTTTTTCTAATACCCATAATTTGAGCAAAAGTCGCACTCCTGTATTTAATTTAGTATTTTTAATATTGTTTGGTAACATGTTAAATATTTTAGGTATACTGTATTGCAGTGTCCTTTTGCCATTTTTATTGCAGTATCTAGGAACAGCTAGCCCTTCCATACTAGTAAACCTGGTGTTGTAATCATGTACCAACTTGAGTTTATACTCGGAGTGCGACGCATGCTGACAAATTAATTTGTACCAAAGTAGAGCCCTAACAGATAATTTATTTACAGATTTATACATTAATGCTATTGAAATATTGTGTCTCTGGCGGTATACATCTTTATGTAGTAGCAATTTGATCATAGAATTTTGCAAAGTTTGAATAAAATTAATATTAGTTTCACTTGATAACCCCCAGGAAGTTATGGCGTATCGTATAATTGATTCAGAGAGAGATAAATAAATAATTCGTAAAGTATTAACAGGGACCTAATATTTTAATATGTACATTCTATTACTTATTGCTCTTAATCGCTTACACAATTTTCTAATATGTACATCCCATTTAAAATTACAATCTATAGTTAAACCTAAATAAACATACTGCTCAATATTTTTAATATTTTCACATATGCACGTTAATATTAACGTAGTATGTCGAGTGCGAATTATCATACGATACGCGCTCGGTAACGTAGCGTGTCTAGTGCGACTAATCATACGATACGCGTGGGACCAATAGTAGGCGAGCTTTCGGAAGAAGAACAGTACCGCGGATCGGAGAAAATAATGTGTTAGATTTGATTTTAAAAACAGTTTTTACTGTCTACTGGAAAAAGTTGATTTAGCAGATTGGAAGTAATACACGCCGACCGACGATTCGATATCTTATTTTTATTTATATTGTTGTCTATAAGACAAGTTCCTACATATTAACATGTTATCCCATAAAACTCTTTAATTTAAATTTAATAGCTGTCCTGTAAAATACCTTTGGGCGTATATAGAGAATCGAGTTGTGGCTAGTGTTGCAGACTCACGGATCAGAGGTCCGGAGTTCAAACCCCACTCTAACCCAACTCGATTTCCATTTTCAAATAGTGAGTTATTTACAACATGTTGAAAATTGTCACCAAAATTGAAATATTTGGGTAAATTCTAAGAACGCTAATATTTCATTTTTGTAATAAAAAAAAAAAGATAAACAAATTAAGCAGTTTTGGAAAAATTACCTATACACTAAAAATAAAAAAAAGGGAAAATATCCATCCACCTGAAGATAAAAGTGTACGGAGCATGCGTGCTGCCGGATGCTACACAGGTAAAGTCTAGAAACGGTGACACAAAGAGCCATGGAAAGAGCCGGGTTAGGGATTAGCTTGAGAGATGTATATATATATATATATATATATATGGATCATTTTTATAGCGCCGATTTTTTGAAAATCACCTCAAGGGCGCTGTACAATAAATAAATATCCCACCACGTCTTGTAGCTACTGAGCGCATGGACGGTTGGAATTCTAGACCTCACTTACTAAATTTGGATATTTGATAGTTGATAACATTTACCTATTGAAGCTAGATTACTAATCGTCTTGCAGCTACAAAGTGCATGGACGAGTAAAATTCTGGCAACTTAAAATTATCAATAAATTAATTTCGAATTTTAAGCTACGATTGGAGAGAAACTATAATTCACGCCCAGCCGGTACGGAGGCTGAGCGCGAAGTAGATAGTCAGAAATGAAGAGGTGAGAAGGTTGACAAAAGTCAGTGACATCATTGGCAGGTCAGTGGCAGGCCACGTAGCCATAATCTCGGACGTAAAATGGGGGAAAAAGCTCGTAGGGCGAATAAATAAATAATAAAAGGAAGTGCAGGGTGGCCACAACTAAGGTGGAGCGACGACCGAGGCCGGCACGTGTGAACTGGACGCAGTCTGCACCGGGCAACATGTAGGCGAATGAAGGAGGCCTCTATCCATGGCTGGACGGAAATAGGAAGAAAAAGAAAAAGAAGAAGAAGAAGATAAGAAAACGATAGAATTCTAGAGTGGATGAAGAATATTACACGTCTTTGCATACGAAATAATTTGAAAATAATAAAATATTTGGCGTAGGTAGCACTTTTATCCCCATCATCAATACGAGACATACTACGATAATATACGAACATAAATTGACGTAGATTGTATAAATTGAAGATGAAACGACTCTGACGTGTTCATTGCTCAGCGAATCGTCCTACCCAAATCGTTTGGACGAAATTGCTATTCCTTCCGACTTTTCCGAAGGGAAATCATTACGCAGCCCTAACACAGCGCTTCGGGTGCGTCCGCCTCCGGTCGGGAAGCGCTCGGCTCCAGGCCGAGGGCGCGTGCGCCCTGCCACGTGCCAGTAAGAGGAATCACATTATTTAATTAATATTATTAACGTAATTGTTAATCACTAATCACAATTAAGAAACCCCATCTCTAAACTATAATAATTTGATTGTTATGTTAGGCACGAGAGTCGTTATTTTTATTTTCTGCGCCCGGAAGGAAATTCTCTACGACAGTAGCTTTTTCGACGGCTACTAATCACCTGAAGACGATATAATGCCTAAGTACTTATTCTTTGTACTCGAAGATTTAAATAATATAAAAATTGCAACTTCATTTAGTTGTAAAAAAAAATATTCACATAAATATTCTTCTCTTTTTAACCTATATGGTACATACGTACGCATTATTTTCAAAATGTAAAGACGTTTCTATCTCCCTGAAAAAAAATAGTACATTTTAAAACAGATTGTTTTGAGTTCCAGTCTGTCTCACCTTAGGAAGCCCGATATCGTCTTAACTTCTCGTTGATGCGGGTGAAGTCCTCGTTGCACTGAATACCCTCAACACGTCACTTATGAGATATTATTTATGGCCGCATTTTTTAAATATTAATAAAAAGTTATCAAATATTCACCTGCACGCATTGCTAAGTGTAAGAGGGCGGTAAAAATAACATATTTTTAGTTTTTAAAGCATGTACGGTCTTGGAAAAATATTGTTTGTGTACGATATTATTTATTTGTTTTTAAGACGAGAAAAACGAACATTCTCTTGATCAACAATATATTGAGTTTGTCCAAATGTTTGTAGACTAAGATTGGATTTCACCCCTTAAGGAGTTATTAACTTATTACATTTACATATTACAAAAGAAACGGAGAACATTTGAACATTTTAGAGAAGCTCTTTAACATCACAAAAAATCAACAGATGGAAGAATTCAAAGAAATATATGTTCAAACACAGGAAAAATTGTGAATTTTATACAGTTGTAAAGTGACCACTTAAAACATCTCAAAATCGAAATATTTGGGTGAATCATAAGAATACAGATATTTCTTTTTCATTAAAAAAAAAAAAAAAAACAAGTCATACTCTATCTACTCTGTTGTAATATTTATTCTCAGAATCGATTAATCATATTTTTTTATCAAATCTGAGTACAAATAGCACGAAGAAATCACTTAATTTAATAAAATCGATGGAAGCATGACGCATGACATAAACAAACAAAACAAACACCGGAAAAATAAAGATAAAAAATACACCGCTGCCAACGCAAAACTATGAAAACGGCGCGGCGTCTTGTTTAGGTGCTGACGGCGCGGCGTCGCGCGTCGCGCAGACAAAATATACAAAAGTTAAATTTCAGTAAACGGTTGCTTCGGGAATCTGTATCCAATAAAGATTTTACAAGTTTTGGGAGAACTCGGGAAGGGAAGTAAAGGAAAGGGTGGCGGTCCCGGGTCTCGAGCGAGACTATCCGCTGTCGAGACTGTCGAGAGTATGCGGATTTCGAGAGATACTTTGTTCTTGTCTTACTCTTACTAAGTGTAAAGCGAAGGCTCGAGTGCTCTTGTGATTTTTTTGTGTTACAACAATATTTCGAGATTCCGAATACTGTTTATAAAAACAACCGAAGCAATTAGTTTCAGGCTTTTGTTACCTTCACATCACCTACATACAATAAA
Source organism: Micrasema longulum (assembly GCF_059751315.1). Lineage (NCBI taxonomy): Eukaryota > Metazoa > Arthropoda > Insecta > Trichoptera > Brachycentridae > Micrasema > Micrasema longulum. Next base: position 24,586 of record NW_028278018.1, read on the forward strand.
TAAAATTATGCAATAAATTAACAGTTATTAAAGACATAATTATTTAACTAATTATAATAAAAATATAAACATTTCGATTTTAACAACTTAATATTTATTTTATTACCGAGCGGAGTCGAAGCTACACAAACTCCCTAATCGATGTTTAATTTAGTAATTAATATTAAACTATTTTATAATTTGAACGGTGTCAATTCAATAATAAATATAATCCATATGGAGGTTATATTCTTATTCCGAAGAATGGGAATCAGCGCTTTATAGGCTCCTAGCGTTACTGAGACATATGTCTCTTCCTCTTCAATTTATCATCTTTAAATCATTAGAACAAATTTCATTTAAATAATTTGTTTTTATGTAAGTACCACGCCAGTTAATGCTAAAACCGAAATTTTGAAGAGGCTTAATCTGCCAGTCAAAAAGTAATTATTTTTAGTAACATAAAACAATTACATATATTTTTAAAAGCATACATATATATCAGAAATACATTAGACAATTATTGCGTTTATCTAATGTTTATTTACTTTCTTTCTTTCAATTTTGAAAAAATGGTGTTTTAAAATGGCAAAACCGTAAACTATCCTTGTTTATCTGACTACAGCTTTAATATAAAAAATGGTCAAATAAAAAAATACGAATCTTATTTGTAATGCAATTTCACCAAAAAATGTCAGTAGATCTTATATGGCATAAATCAATACTAGATAAATCAATTGTTTTATTATTACACTTACCTTTTCAGGACGACTCCACGCGGTTGCAGTTCTTTAAATATTATTTCTTAATAAAACTTACCTACAACAAAAGAAAAAATTAATTAAACATATCTGAATATAAAATGTGCACATTTTTTTTATATTTTGGTAAACTTATGTATTTTTTAAAGTCTCTTAGAAGATTTTACAGATCACTGTCTGGCGGGGACCATATATATAGTATTGAATTATAAAAATTATAAGTTTTTTAAACGTTCAAGATTTTTTTTTTAATTCCGTCATTTGGGTATTTACGAAATCGAATCTGTATCAACAATTACTCTTTATTTTTAAATCGCCACAATTTTTCACAAAACGAAGAGTTCAAGCATAAGCAGAATGGTAAATGATACTTAATGTGTTGTTTAGTGCTAATATTACTTTTGCTTTTATAAAAATGTTATCACAATACTAAATATCAATAATAATAACAAATTTAATAGGTACAGTATTATGCGAATTAATGGAATAAAACTCATTGTTATCATGAAATAAGTTTATATTTTGAGTTACAGGTGACGTACAATCATGAAATATATTTTTATTTATTAGGATGTATGTCCTCCTTTTACTTTTACGACAGCCTTAACACGTTTTGGCATGGAATCAATTAAACTTTGGCAATTTTCTTTTATTCTGTCATCTCGAAACCACATCTGAATAACAGCTTCTATCATATTTATCTTAGTGGTGCAGTCCAATTTTTGTATCCTAGATTTACAAATCGCCTACAAATGTTCTATAGGGTTAAGGTCACGTGAATTTCCAGGCCAGTCTTTTTAGACTAGAGTTATCTTTTTATCATTGAAATACTTAAGCGTAAAATTCGATACGTGACAAGGAGCTGGAGTTCTGTTAAAATACAGCCCCACCATTAAGACAACATTTGCTTAGTTATGTACTCAAGTGCTGCTCCAATAGAGCTATATACTTTAGGTTCTTTGTCATTACTTCTATTGGTATCAAAGATCCGGTTATAAATACAAAAAGCAGCCCCAAAACATCTTCTTCACAGGATATTTCACCGTTTGGTCAATATAAGCCACAGTAAATTTTTCATCCCCACTTTTTCTAACAAATTTTGTGCGATATCCCTGCACGAAAAAGTGGGTCTGATCTGAAAACAGCACCTTCCTCCAGTCTTCTTCTTCTACAGTGCATTTGGTATATTTTCTAGCCCTAATGACCCTTTGCTACATCATACGTGCCGTCAGGAGTTATTTCTTCTGTGGTCGAATTGCTTTTCTTCTAGATTCAATGAGTCTTCTTTGTACTTTTGAGTCAGGTATCATTACCCCTAGTGGCTGCCAAATCTCGTTGAAGTTCGTAACTTGTTTTTCTAGGGTTTAATTTACTATTTCTGATAGATATTTCATATCAGACACTAGTTTTCCGGTTTCTTCCACATTTTCCAATTCCCTTTGGTTCAACTGACCCTGTTTCTCTTTTCTGCTTAATAATCTTGCCGACTGCTCCCCGACTCACAAAACATTCATTTGCAATCTCCTTCCGAGTCATTGATGTATGTTCACTTAAGAATATAATCTTTTCCCTTTTCCTCGGCGTGATATCCATGATTTAAACCAACTCAAAGGGACTGTTTAATATGGAAGCAATTTATAAAATTAGTCCTTTATCGAGAAAAAACAACAGATAGTACACCAACAAACACCAATATGAGCTCCTGAAGGATTAATAAACTGTAAGTCATCATTTTTATTAATTAACTGTCAAATTGACATATGAGTGTTGCTATACGTAAAAAATGTAAAAAAATACTCGTATACCATTCATTCGCACAATACTGTATTTGTGATTTTTTACACCCAAAAATAAAGATAAATACATTGAAATGATTGATGTTTCAATTTTTTAAGACAAACACTTCATTTGATCAACATGAAAAAAAGGGAAAATATATATTCTAAGTATTTACAGGACGGACTCGTGACTGGTCTAGTTACATGACATAAACAATGCAAACAATCAATATACCTTTTTGTGCGCTTCTCGAACAGAAAACTATTTTAATTTAGGTAGGTTACATTACGACTATAAACACATTTATCGGAAAACGTAACTGCCTGGTGGTGAAAATTGGCAAAAGGACCTGGAAGTTGGGTCTGCGCCAACTTTTTGGCCGAGAAGGAAAATGGTGACATCGTGCGGCACTCAGAGTGGGGGGCCAGTCAGCATACACTACACTACACTACATAATGACATATCATATAGACATAACTTTACACGGTTGTTGATGCTAAATAAAACTTTACCAACTTCCCGACGCTCTACCGAACACGAAGAAACTGTTACTTCATCCTCTTAACTCTTACCGAACTATTGTGTTGTGTCATCGGTTTAGTTAATAAATAGCACTCGGGAATTCACATCAGTTGTATGACTACGTCACTCTTATCATAGGATGCATTGGCGGCCATCCCTCAAAAATCGAAGGAAAATTAAAAATAAAAACGAAAACGTCCGCGTCGCGTCGTGTGAAACAAATAATTAACAGTTGCCACCTTCAAAATATTGTTTCGAATAAAGAATGATCAACCGAAAGTCAAATATTTATTTATTATAAACATAATAAGCAAGTACCAACAAAGCTAGCCTTGTCATTATCCGCAGGATTCGCGTACGATGGTAAATATGAGCCCATTTCAGATGAAATAAAAACTGATATTATAGGGTGAACTGAACTAATGCGGAACTTCAGCCCTACGGGAAATTGGATAAAAAAAATGTTTTCTTGGGCGGGAAAAATTAGAGCATTAAATTATACGGCAAAGTTTCTTGAAAATGTAGGAAAATAAAATCATATAAAATATTTTAATAGAAACTAACTACCATGAACGCCGTCACTAGTTCGTATGAATCAACCAACGATAAGAGTTTTTGAAGATTTCCGGGTTACTTGCCGTCAACGGACCAATCAGCAAAACTGACCGAGAAGAAGCGGAAGAGATTTGAGACGTCACACGCGGAGTAATTTCAGATATACAAAACATTAAAAAAATCATAACGGTGATAATAAGATACAAAAAAACCACCGAACTTCCTTATTGCTTTCTTACATTTCTGAAACCGGTATAATCCAAAAACTATTTTTCCTGGATCTTACTTAATGTACAAAACCATCCATGTTAATAAAAATGATCAAAACGGTTTAGTAAAAAAAATAGGCAAAATACTGACTCAAAATACTTTTTCATATTTAAATATAGGAAATACAATACGAGTAAAACTTTGAACACAAAAGTTTGACCATTTTGTCAGGTGGTTTACCGAACCTGCAATGGTCTCACATGTAGAACATTTGCATGGCGTGTAACTTGATAATTTTATTACAGTGGGCAAGATGATAGGACTTCTTCAGTCGCTAAAACGATTACTCTCGAGCCTTTCTTCTCATTGGCGCTACATCCCAGGGTGGGATTCGGTCTCGTCCACGAGTGTTCCCCATTGGCTCCTGTTTCATGCCATCCTTCTCCAGTTTCCCCGCCATCCTACCATTCTTAAGTCCCTTTCAACACGGCGTATCCGCCTCTCCTGTACATGACGGGTTGGGATTTGGTCTTCTACAGGAGAACTCTCCGTCGGCCCTGTCTGGCCGTGCTTATCCAGTTTCCACTGCTTCCTACCACACTACGATCTTCTTACACATAATCTAACCACCTCTTCGTTGGTTCGCCTCCGGGCAGCTTCCATCGGGTGCCCAGTACCCACTTGGCTGGAGCCGTTTCGCTTAGCGTCGGGCAATCTTTCAGCGTGTCCCCCCTACTGCGACTTGCGGTAAGTTGTATGATTTTCTACTCAATTTTAAATTTCACGATACATTTTTAATCCAAAAGTTCCATTTTCTAACTTTTCTAAATTTTTTATGAAAATAAGTATTTGTGTTCTTATTTATTTATTTAAATCTTAAAGTAGGGCACACATATCATACATATTGTTATGTGTGTTCTAATAATAACATTGCAAATATATTTAATTTATAAATTGTTTATCACATATGTCTTGACCATTATTTTAAATTTTGATATGTTTTTTTCTTCATAAATATTTTTTTCCATTTCGTAATACTTTTTAATTGCTTTAAATAAAATAGAATTTTGTGACTTTGCCTTTTTCCTAAATGGAAGTCTAATTTTGTTCTTTTCTCTAGTATTGTGATCGTGTTCATGCTGGTTCCGATCAATTTTTTTCCAAAATTCTGTTTTTTTATTAGAGTTTATAATTTCATGAACAAATATCATTGTATTGTAAAATATTCTTTGTTTATATGTTAATAATTTCATTTCATTTACCACCGACTTTACCCTCGTGTATCTGTTTTTTTTCAAAATGATTCTAAAGGCTTTATTTTGTAATACAGTTAGTTTATCTATGTTTTCATTGTTTGATAAAAATAAAATGCTACTACAGTAGTTAACGTGTGGTTCAATAATTGCTTTGTAAATAGTTTTGCAAGAGTCCTTATCAATAAATCTTCTGATCCTTCCCAAAATTGATATTTTTTTTGCAATCTTATTTATTACCATCTTAGCGTTTTGGTGAAATGTAAGTTTTGAATCCAACATTACACCCAAATATTTTTATTTTGGGGCCCATTTTCAACGAGCTATAAATGAATTATAACTCGTTGAAAATGGGCCCTATTATCATTATTAGAAACGGGAATCAAGTTGTGGTAGAGTGGGGTTTGAACACTGAATAGATAATACTAATATATCTGTGGGTTTGAACCTCTGATCCGTCCGCGACACTAGCCACAAAAGCACAACCCGGTTCTTTTTTCTTACTTATGGTTAACACTTTAAGGGGGTTCTATGGTTTGATGTTGTTGGTAAAGTAAATTTTTAAAATTCGAAGCCATTATAAAGATACAGCACTTAGAAGAGGCAGGTATTCGGAGCGTTGGTATGAGTTGTAACTAGGGAATGCAATCCCGCAAGATAATTCCAATCCATGTATTTGCGGGACCGAGCCATCTTAGTCCCGCTGGATCCAGGTATTAGCAGGATCCAGCAGTGCGAACCACGTGTGAACTTAGATCTCGGAAATCAATCGTAATAAAGACCTAATAGACTTTGTATTCGTGGTTTTAATTTTAACCCAAATCAAACAAGCTTTTTGGTACATCTTAAGTGGTTTATTAATACTTTTAGACATTAAGATTGAGACATAAATTGACATAGAATAAGATAACACACAAGGAATAAATTGACATAACAATATAAACATCAGAAACGTAAATATAAATTTATATCGGTGGCCATAAGTTGACAGCTCGTAACTGACACTTTAGAAATAGAGCTACCAACATTATTGTCGCTAGTCAATTAATTAAAAAAACCTAGAAAGTTCAGTTTACTTTGATTTATCTAAAACAATCAATATTCAATGAATAAATCACTGCGTTGCGTCATAATTAAAGTTGTAAAGCTAGGGTTTCCTAGGTCGGCGGTGCCCGTATCATAACGGCCGTAGTGAACGGTTACGCGGTGGACGGCCAGCGCAACGGTGACTAGAGAGTGGTTTCCTAGGAAAATGGTGTTGATAACATTAACGGCCGCTAAGATACCGGCACCGCTGTCCTAGGAAACCCTAGCTTTAGCCAGTCCACGGGCACCGGGGACGGGTTACCGCGTGCAGAGTAACACGCATGATTCACGCTTCTCTGTAATCCTGCCAGTCCGCGGGATCCCGGTAAATTTTCGACCGGGATTAGCTCCGCAAAATTTTGCGGGATCCCGGAATTTCGGGATCCCGGGGTACCGGGATTGCATTTCCTAGTTGTAACTGTACTTGTAACTTCAAACGTGTTTTTCTCAGTAATATGTTTTTCAAACTTTCCTCTATCATATCTTGAGAACGGCTTGGCCGATTCAATTTAAATTTATAGGGTCGACTTAACACATATAGACGCACGGAATGATTTATTGTCACTCCAAAATTTAAAATATTTCTTTTTTTTTAAACAAAAAGTTGACAAAAAATACATGAAATTCTAATTTTTTTGTCCCGAAGTCTGTCAAAAATCCTATTTTCAATTTTTTATTTTCATAACAGTCCATTCCGTAGATATAAGCTTATAGATTAAAACACCGCCAATATTTTTTGTTTCAAAAAAGCCAATCCGATTTTGTGGAGGGAGTGAGCGTCCATTTTTTCGAGGGAGGTGTCTTTACAGAGCTATAACTTCGGTTTTAATGAATATTTTTAGCTAAAAGTTTATATGTATACTTTTGAAACCCTTATAAATAAATGATAAAAACTCCAAAGTTCTATCTCTTCTTCTTTCTCTGTTCTCACAAAAAATCACAAAAAATACTTAAAAATCCGACCGTCAAACCAAAGAACCCCCTTAATTAGTGAACATGATAATTAACATTTTGCGAGTGAGGATCTTATCCTATTGTGGTGTCCGGTGTAATGTTCTCAAGTATATCTAACGCTTTAGTTTATAATATGAAAATGTAAAATAAAATGCTCCATGACCGTGTGTTTTTGGACACTTTCCAATAGACGATATCATTACGTTTTGCCGTATGCAGATATCGCGTGCACTTCGCGTGAAGCGATTAATATCCCATTAGGCGATATAGTCTGACGAAAAGATGGTACGGTCACCCATTATTCGGTGCCTCCCTTGTCGGGAGAATGAGCCGATACGCGATGGTCAGTAGCAGTGGTAACGAGATTTGGGACTTAATTGGGGATAGCGCTTTTCCCGGCGCGTCATATCGCGGGGCCGACCTCCGACCTCCGACCTCCGACATCCGCAGTGCATTTATTGCGAAACATCCGCCAGCGGTGACTAAAGCGCGACAATTTTATTTTATACACGACTGACTATACTACTCTTTATTTTATTAATAAAACAGTCACCGAACATAAATAAATAAAATATTCCCGAATTAGTCATTTATAATTAATCATAGCATGCCAAATACCGAAATATACGAGGATATTATACAAATTTACATTTCCCTATTTTAGCGTGTGGTAGATAACATAATAAAATACATAAAAATGCGAGATAATATTAACAATATAACAAACTATATATACAAATAAGAAAACAAATGTATACATTAATAAATGGCGGGTTTAAACCGTAAAAATATTATGAGTTTAGTACTTATCCTACATTTCCTTTTTATTATATATAAGGCCGGAGCCAATAATAACATTTTTATGAAGAAACACTTGAACAAGAAACTAAACAAAAAAAACATGAAGTAATGGTATACGATATGTTCATAAACACGATTAACATAATATAAGACATCGAGCTAACCCATGCCGATCCATCTTCATCCCATACTGAGTTTATGGCGAAGAGATCTACGAAAATCCGGAAGATCATCCCAAAGAATTCCAAGTAGCGCGGCGAATTGACATACACATTCTGGACAAAAATTGCTCTTAGAAGATTTGATAAATAGCAGATTTTGATTTCCGGAGACACGGTCGGAAACATGAAAGAAATTGATTGCAACTGAGATGGGACATCACTTATAGCATTAAGTATTTTGAAAATGCATATAAGGTCTATCTCCGTTCTGCGTGTTTTCAATGAAACCAGATTACGAGATTGCTCTATATAGGAATAATATAGAAATACCTTAGTAACTCGGTTACGTCTTCTAAATATTTATTAATTGTATGGTAACATTTACAATACATTGAAGAGCATCTACATAATTTAAAAAAACGTATTTGTCCTACACAACATTTTTTTATTCTATCCTTTCCCGTTTTACACTCTCTTCGTTATATTTCTGTGCTATTGCTCATAGTATTTTGCATGCTTTCCACGTTTTGCCGATGTTTCGGACCGCATTGCAGCACAGACGATTGACGCTGCATTGTGGCCCGATGTCGGTAAGAAACGCTATTGACATACGGCACAACAACCCAAAAAAAGACCACTAGCATCTAAACGTCTGAAAATCTACAAAGTTTAAATTAAAAACTTGAAACATTTCAATTAATTCGATTTCATTGAAAAATCCGAATCTAAGGCAGTGTCTCGGTAATTGGCGTTCAGTGGTTTTTATTTATTTGTAGACTATGAAACTGAGCCAAAAAAATAATAATATTTTTAGGCTTCGTATTATGGCGCCATGATTTTTAATTGTTTCGTAATTTTGAAATCACTCCACGTGTGAGGTCACGATTTCTCTTCGGTGAATATGCTTACCGTAAACCAGAAATCTATCACAACACTCTTATCGTTGGTTGATTCTGAAGAACTAGTGACGTCGTTCAAAGTAGTTCGTTTTTATAAAAAGCATAGTTATTATTTTTTTAGTATATTTTCAAGAAACTTTGCTGTACAATTTAAGACTTTAATTTTTACCGCGCGTAAGAAAACATTTTTTGTACACGGAAAATCCCGTAGCACTGAACTTCCTCGTAAATTAATACAAAAATTACCAGTGATTTTTATTTACTGTATTTTGAAATTATAAACGTTGATATTTTTGTCTGTGGTAACGCAATGTGGTACGTAGATAAATATACGCTATAATATTTATTTTATTCACAATATATTTATGTAACATTTATTGAGACACAAATTCCAACTCCATAGAACCAAATTCTTGTGTTTATTTGGAATTATATAATTAATATGTATAATACTTTAACAACGTTGTATTGACGTTATAATAATGTTAACGTTGGAACTATCATAAACGTCTTACTGAATTAACAAAATAGAACGGAGATTGAGAAGATTTTAGAAAAGAAAATTTGGAAGTCTAAATCACCATTTTGCCTACGTTTGAACATCCATATTCTTCAATCCTTCCATTGGCGAATGTTACACAGTGTGTAAAGTGGCCACCTAAACCCCCCATTGAGAGGTCATAAGCACTGTAAATGCCTAGACTCCATATATACTTCTCTAAAATTATTCTCTATCTGTTGTAATTTGTTAATCTAAATGTTTCCCGAGGGGGTGAATTCTAGCCTTCTGTCTACAAACATTTGGGCAAACTCAGAATATTGCATCAAGTGTCTAGTATGACCAATCATGTTTCTTCCAGTTTGTTTATTGAATGATTCGTGCTCACACCAATGTTGCGAAATAAATTGATATAATTAAAAATAGATCGTAGGTAAGGTTCCGGCAGGAGGAATTAGGGTATCTAGTTGAATATTATACGTCCAGTAGCTCAATCACAAATAAATATCGACGTGCTTAAAAACATGCTAAGCATTTGAGCGATCACAATGAACAATAATGAACATGCTTAAGTTATCGCAGTCATTAGTCAACGCGTGTGTAATCTCTAAATCAACGCTCGTGTCGGTTTTTTTTTGTTTTCCTGGTAAATAAATACTGTTCATTGAAGAAAAATCGGCGTTTACTATAAAAAACAACACAATATTTTGCATTTGCAAAATAGTAAGGAGTATCTAATACAAAAAAGTGAAAATTAAATTACAATTACTATGTCGACTGCTTTTCCTGACATTTGACTTGCCAACCGCCAGCTAAATGCAATAAATAGCATGATAAATAGTAAATAAATCAATAAAAATAGCAGTTTTGGGGTATTTTCCATATTTACACCGGTGAAATTTAAATATTTGATTGCTCAGCAGGATTATACGTCGCGAAACGTAAATATTTTGACATTTAATATTAGGTGTTCACGGATGTTGCATTGTGATCGCGAATACGATAAACAACCATGGTGAGAAATTGTTATTACGTCGCTTATTAGCACGTCGATAGTTATTTGTGATTGAGCTACAGGTCTCCGGGAGACCGTGCATCAGTGACAGGAGCAGAGACTAGGCACCGGTACTGGGAAGAGACTGCAACTGCCGCGCAGAGCCTGAACTGCCGCGCCGCAACTCACATTTTGTCGTTTTTGAGCTATTTATTAATTCGTAATCAGCATTTAATTAGCTATATGTGTATCTATCTCTTTTTTAGCTACAACAACAGGAAGGTTGTAAAATTAATACCTACCCATGCAGTATTATCAAGGTTCAGCCCATCAATGATTAAAATATCAATCTAAAATGCGGTTCTGCCGTGCAGATGAGGAAACACCTATACACATTATATGAGAAGCTTTATATCATTAAATAAGCCTCATCCTCGGGGGACCACTGGTTAAACCTGAGAATGTTAAAGATCTCGTCCCCTACCTAATGGCCGATATTTTACGGATCTGGGCTTGAAGGGGGAGATTTAGCAAAATGTTAACTCTCGCCTTCCACCCAGGCTCTTTATAGACCTGGGCTCGGAGGGCTAGAGCTATTCACGGGGACCCGTCATAATGAATCTTCACGCGGGGACGTCAGGAGCTTAAAGCGTAGCACTGACCCCCAGCTCTTAGAACAAGAATAAGAACTAAAATAAGAATTTAAAAAAAAAATATTGATTATGTTAAACATTTACGTTTGTTAACGCCACGTGTTTTTTTTTTTAAGTTTAAAAAAAAGTTACTGTGTGATGTAATTCAAACTGCTTATACTCAAAAGAAGTATCTGCTAACAGTTTTTTCCAATAACCAACAAAAACGCGATAAACCTTATGGAATACTGCATTTTACGCTGTAACAGTCACTAAAAGTAGTTTTTTTTGCAGTATCAAGTTTCAATACTGCATTTGAACTAGTTTTGAGTAACTTTTTGTTTGCAGTAACTGATACGAATTTGGAAAAAAAAAACATTTAAATGACTTATTTGACGAGCATTTTCTCACTCGTTATCATGAAATAAATAGACAAATAAAACATTTTTTTATCAATATCATTGGGATTTACTTGTTTGTAAAGTTCTTTGCGTTTTTATCGATGGTCGATTTTTCGAGTTACGGCGGTTTAGGGGTTGCACGGCAGAACTGTGGAATATCTCCATGCCTCGGGTGCACCTACAATCCGCACAGCACGCTCAAGTAGCGGTGTATGGTTTATCGTACCCGCTAAGTAGGTATGTAATGTAATTTTCGAAACGCTGTATTTCATTTATACAAAATGTCGTGTAGATATGCAGGTGTTCCTTGCTTCGTTTGTAAACTATTCATTATATAATATCTATGGGTTAGGGGGAGGGGGAACAATCACATTAGTAAAAATGCCTTACTTTTCAGGAGACAATTGTTTTTCGCGTCTCAAACATTGCGGGAATCAAATCTAACACTGAAGGAATGTCCTATTTTTCTCCATACTTACGGGAATTGGATTATCGCTAATAATCGGGAATACATATTTAGGTAATTACTCTTTAATATTACGTCGTAAGGCATAAAGTTTGAATAGGTTCTTATAGACAACTTTTTTGTAGCCAATAACTAATAAATTTATTACAATATTTGAGTTTGTCCAAATGTTTGTAGACAAAAGACTGGATTTCACCCCCTCGGGAGTCGTTAAGATAAACAAATTACAACAGGGATGGATAATAAGTTCATGAGCCCTGTAAATGCCTAGACTTCCATATTCCCTTATTTAAGGTATTCTCCATCCCTGTTGTAATTTGTTAATAAATGTATCTTCTGTAATAAAGTACATTGATAATAAGTATTATCCTTAATAACGTTTTTTGACTTACGTGTATTGGAACATGTGTGAACATAGTTGCAGACGACAAGACTTATGTGTTTGTTCTCCCCGCCCATGTATATAATACAAGACTGCACAAGTAAATGGTATCTAAAAACTCTAAACTTAACTAAAGCTCTTTCTACTCCGTCGCGCCTCGGCGCGCCTCGCCGCACCGGCTAAAATGCAAAAATTTGAAATCATAGTGTGGGCGGTTTACGCCTCGAGTATCGGTAAACGGTAGTGACCGACCGAAGTTTCGGTTTCTGTTTCGGCCAAAAAATGTACGAAACTTCGGTTCAGCCAAAAACTGCGGTCAGGATTATTTTCGGGTGCATCTTATGACTCGTGACTCTAACTTCTCGTTCTCGAAGATTTTGAGTTCTAAGATCTTTTATATTTATGTAATTATTTTATATTTTATAAGTTAACGTTCCTATGGCTAAATTGAAAAATTGTAACTGTTACTTTGTTATCATTGAGTAATTTTTTGAACTTTTATTTTAATTAACTCGTTAGGTTTAGCAATAAAAACGCCTTATTTTGGCCGTCAGTGACTTTTGACTTATGTACACATAATAATTATGATAAAATTATAAATAAACTTATATTGAAACTTCTTGGTTAAGTTTTACGTTTTTTTATTTTGACCAACGAGCGCTTTCGCCTAAGTAGGCATCTTCGAGACTGGTGAATTGTTTACAACGTTTACAGCTTTCATACTATTCTTAACATATTTTGGAGATAAGATCAAATAAGTATTTTAACAGGGGACAGAAAACATAATTATTTACAACTAGTTTGCTGAATAGTTCATTTTTGGGAGTTTTTGGGCCGAAATTGGGATTAAGCTTTTATTATTTAAAAGGTGGGAAAAGAACACACGGCGAAACACAACAGAGTGGGAAATACACATTTTAACAGATAAAGTTAGCACAATACTTTGATTTTTTGACAGGGAAGTTTACATACCTATAGATGAATGACGAAATATTTTAATATACAGACATACATACTTTCTTCAAGAAATATCAACTAAAAACATCAATATTATGTACACATGTTTCGGTTTCGGGCGAGAACAGAAGCCGAAATTCGGTTTCGGTTTTGGCTGAAAATCTTGTTTAGGTCGGTTACTAGTAAACGGGTATCGGTAAAGTGAAAGTAGAGGGGCATTTCATGAAAGCTGAAATATCGCTTTTCGGCCAGAAAGCCGTCTAGCCGCCAGCGGAAGGTACTCCATTCCTAAAAGTACATTTGTACTACTGTAAACAATGCCTACTGGACGCATTTACGGCTTGAAATATTAACGGCGGCGAAAAATTACGGCCATTGGAATTTCAATTTCGAGCTCGCGAACACGCTAACGACCGTAGCTCCGGGGAACTTTACAGTGGCAATGGGAGACTCGTACGGGGGAACATCTCACTCCGCTGAGGTTGTTCGGTTAACTACATCTGTATTGCATACCTACCTTGAGGCTGTATTATAGTGACTCTTATCACGTACACTCGTAAAGTAAAGGAAACGAGCCCAGGGGGGATTTTACTGCCGGTAACTTGATGCTGTTCCACTACTGTCCGTAACCGAATCAAACATTTACGACAGAAAAGTTATGAAAAGAAAATTAAATCATCTAATCCTCGAGACTCGCGTTTAACCACGTCTCCTGTTTCCCCGAGCCGGCTTGAAAATGCCGCGTTACATCCACTCGGGGGTGGGGGGCCTACTTACCGGGCCGCCCCTCGCCCGCGGGGCCCGCCGGCAGAGGTAGCCGTCACTGGGCATACGGCATGCGCCGCGCAGCTGGCAATGGACGGAACAAAAACTAGTTTCTCATCCCCGGCAACGTGTCGATGGATCGTCGAGAGGGTTTCCTATCTGGATTTACCGAGAGCTTTATGAAAATAATTCCTGGAGTTGGAAAAACTGTCTGGAAGAACAATGGATCATTATTCCGAGAGCCTCACAATACCGGGATCCCATGTATTTTAGCTGGACGAAGAGAGAACTATAGATACCTAGACAGCTGTACGTAACCAAAGGTATCATCTACTCAGATAATTGTCGGTCGAGAAGGCATTCTGAAATTCATATCTAATTTCGGATTGAAGATACTTATTTATATAAAAAAACATACTACTTAAATTATCAATAACGAGCAAACCATCTCAGCAAAACAGATCTTGGCTTCGAATTTCTAACATCGCGGTTACGAGTTCGAATTCCCATGAAATCATTTTTTTTTTTTTTTCAAAATACAAAAATGTACAAAAACACAATTGTATTCCCATGAGTTAGCAAACTCATTTTGGGATTGATACAATTAAAGATTATCAGATAAAAATAAAAATAAATTTGATTTATGTGATGGTTTTTCTGATTGAAAATTTAAACTTTGACGTGTCATGAATCGAATTATGATAAAACAACTACGATATATATATGAATTGATTTCCAGAATTACCCGAAACCGCGCATTGAAGTTTTACAAGTATAAACTTTTAGCGTGCTGAAAACATCGAACACCAAAAAACTTAAGTTTCAAGGAGAAGATTAAAAGCGACCGTTTATTAACAAAACGTGTACTTTGATAAAAGCGTATTAATTGACAAGAGTCTAGTAATGAATGTGGAGTGCCATAAGGTGGCACTAGAGTGCGTCTTAATCCATCGGTCTGGAGAGATGGCACGTCGTGTGCCTTCCGACTCGACTATCGGGTATCGCATCTACACGCGTGTTCGTCTTTGCGACGCTCGATGGCGGGTGTTCGGGGTGAGGCGCGCGGCGGGGGGTGGCAGGTGGCGGGCGGGAAGGGGGCTGACGCTGGTTATTGGAAATCTTAAATCTCAAAAGAAGTTCTTCGTCAAAATGGCTATTACGCGAATCATGTATGATAGCCATTTTTCATAAGGGCGGTTAACTTAAAAGAGTGTAACGAAAATTATTGAGATAATTCTATTCAAATAAGGTTTATCCGAGTCAGAAAGTTTCATAAATTTTCGTATCCCACATAGACCAATTAGACTTCATTTTTC
Source organism: Micrasema longulum (assembly GCF_059751315.1). Taxonomy (NCBI): domain Eukaryota; kingdom Metazoa; phylum Arthropoda; class Insecta; order Trichoptera; family Brachycentridae; genus Micrasema; species Micrasema longulum. The sequence continues at coordinate 39,958 of NW_028278018.1, forward strand.
AACGACTTAATATTCAACGCATACTTGCGAGTAGCGGCTTGCAAATCGATACATCGATGATTTCGATTTATTTTATGTCTCATCGCTGATGATCACGTTCCGCATCCTGGAAAATAATGGACTGCAAATTTAATGAATAATTTGATTTTTATATAGTAATTTTTATAATATATTATTCGTGTAAACCATGGTGTAAAAGCCCTACGGGCGTTAAAAATTATAATAATGTACTCCAAATTGAAACAATAAACTAACACTATTCAACAATATTTTCGTGAAGAATTATTAGTGAATAATATTTTACAGAGGGGAACATGGAAGTCTAGCCATTTACATAGATGACCTGTCATTGACTGTCACGATAGCGATTATGTAGTTTAAGGTGGTTTATAATAAGGACATAATTTAAACCGTTAATTTCGAAAATGACCGAAGTGAAAATTTAAAATATCAAATTGAACCATTTTGTAAGGTACAAATTTAGTCCATGCAAGACTATTTTTATTTTTAAAATTGAAATATTATGAAAAATTTATTTTTTTCAGAGGTATGTATGTTTATTTATTTCTCCTGTAAAATAAATGATTTCATGGTTTGGTTGTTTTCACAATTAGCTATTTATTTATTCACACAGCGGGGCTTCGATAGTCCGAACCCCGGCAAATCCTAACGCCTATATAATCCGAAAGACCCCCTTACCTCTGTAAAGCCTCTGTGGTCCTTGGTATTCGAATCAGATGACATTTTCGGCCAAGAAACGGAAGATTTCGACCATGAAGATGACCTGCATACCATTTACCTTTTTTTGAAACAGAGGCTTTTAAGTTGAGATTAACAATTTATTGGCAAACAATGCCGATAGGAGCCTATAACAGATGAATATATAATAAGAAAAGTAAGAAATGAGCATAACAGCGAGCACGAGAGAGAATTGGAGGCATCGGAACCAGTTGCGAGGATTCCACGTGCTCAAGTTGCGTCTGCCGAGCGAGCAAGTACGCTTGGAATGGGTAGATGAAGTTGACATCTCAATTCCAGAAAAAATGCTTTTACTTTTACTTTTACACTTGGGGATAAAGCGTTTTCTAGTCGCTGAATAACACTAGTCAAAGTTCTATTTTGGAATTCTTTTAAAAAGTGTGATTAATAAACATTATACTTTAATATACCATTTTGCATAAAATTTTGCAAAACATACTTTCAGTTAGGTACAATAAACTTATAATTATAACTTTATTTGTAAAAAATGTCTTTAAAAATATCTGCATTCTATAATCCGAACGCTTCGAACATCCGAACAGGGTGTACATTTTGGGTGTTCGGACTATCGAGGCCCCGCTGTACTTAAAGTGACCCGTTCGTATAAATGTGTGGTTAGTAATTTCCGGAGACTGGGCGATATGATATTATCGAAGTACTCGTATAATACTTCAGCAATAAACTGTTCGATGGATCGTCACTAGAATCGAGCCATAATGCGCTACTGAAATTACCGATTGATACAATATTTCTATACCGAATGGGAAATATGAAAAGTAATGCGGGAAAGAGGCTGACTCAGCACTTATTATCCATTGTGAAATGTGGATTCAATAGCGCAGATAAAGACGGCTAATGCAACACGTCCACTCGCGAGATACTCTTCCTACCACCCGGCATGACGCAGGCCGGTCATTCGGCGCTGGGTCGGGTTGGGTTAGGTTAGGTTGGGTTGGGTTGGGTCGGCTCGCCATTTAGCAAGAGATTTCGATCGTTGAAGGAGACGGTGAACTCAGCATATTATGGATATGAGTAATTAAAGAATAACTGATTTTTAGAATTCAGCATTAAAGAAGAGGCTAGACAATGAATTACTTGGACAAAATCCTCGCTACGGGTGGGGTTTTCCCATCAATTACGAATTCAAGAGAAAAAAAACATTTTTTTTTCTCAGAAAGAAAAATATATGATTCTGTTTTTTTCCCTTGAATTCAAATATGATATCGGTTTTCCCCATTACACGAGGTTCTTAAGACAAAGGCATTTATGATTAATGACATTTTAATACTTTTTCCATTCTTAACCGCACGATATTCGAACATTCTGACTTTCCTAAAAATTGTCAATAACTCTTTTTAATGCTCGCCAAGCTGGATTTATAGTTCCTCAAACTTTTCATCACGCATTAGTGATCGTATTCGTGGACCCACAAATATTCCCTATTTAATTTTTGCATCACAAACTTTAGGAAACTTCTGTTTGAGGTACGTGAAACCAGGAGTGTTGTCCGTGCGTGGCTTTAGCGAAGTTCTGTGGGTGATGGAGAAATTCCGAATTTGAAAACGGACTAAAAAACTGCATTAAGTGCACCTATTGGTGCTCGTGAGACAAAAATCACGTTGACCAGTGTAATCAACAATGTTAAATTTGATTTAATGTTCTTTGGAATCAAAGAACGTTTCGGGCCAAAGTCACCCCACCCCATCTTACGATAACTAGATCTCATTTATAAGATTTTATTTTTAGCAGGGATAATAATGGGTATATTATACGGCTAGTTTGCGTAGATTGACAGGTAAAGGTATCATAATTGGTGTCCTCCGCAGTCCGCGGGGGCCGCCGAGGGCCACCCGTCACCTCGTCTCATTACTGTCGCGGGGCACATTCCGCCGCGCCCGCGCCCCGCGTCACGTAACACCGAGAGCGGGGGGCCATTAACGATACTCCGATATCACACGAGACGTATTGATCCGCCTAACGAGTATTGCCAATATCCTCTTGCCATTATACACGATGAAATATTACAATTTGCAAGTGCCAACGCGCTATTAATGCATCGAGACGGTAATAGGGAAATATCACATACTACGAATACCGATAAAAATATATGAAATGGATTTAGAATAATTAACTGAACTATATTTTCAAAATAAATATGGACCAAAATGTACATAAATGTAAAAAATAAATTCAATAAAAATACGTTCGCAGAAAAACGCGGCGTGTTTGGCCTCGGTTGTTGTGACGTCAAGATTCGTGATATTGTTCCGCACAAATTTCAATGGCCAAAACAAATAAACATGAACTGTGACGTATTAGGAGCGTGGCCAATGGAATCACCGTTTTTGCGGGAATTCAAAATTACAAATTCAAAAGTATTTCTATGCTACGGATAATTGGCAAATGTTTTTTTTTACTGGACAATTTTCATAGACCTTTATTACTTGAAAAATGTTTTTTTTAAAACGTGATATTTCCCTATTATTACGCTTTAGTACACAAGACCAATAATGTATCTAAGAAAGATTACGACTTGTAAACAATGTTTTGAGTTTGTCCAACTTTTTGAAAAATTAAAAATAATGAAACAAAGTATTTTAGTCAATTAATATAATATTTTCTCAACCCATCGTATGTTTTTTTATATTCACAACCCTCAAATCTAAGACCGAATTTTTAAAAAAAGGTAGCACATTTGGTTAAAATTTAATACGTTTTTTAAAATCCACATTCTGTAGATTTTAAATGCGTTAGTGTGAGTTTTCTGAACGCGCCAGCTTAAGTTAAACTACCAGTACTTAATACCAACAACACTCCTGCATGGGCAGCACGGATATGAACCGATCATTATTATATCGTGGATGAGCTCGGGCTCCGATGGAGATGGGGTGGGTTTATGATTAATCACAAAACCAATATTGGAATGAGAAATTCTAATATTGTCACAAATGAATTACCGTATTGGGAATACCGTTGTGAGTCGAGAGAAAAATGGCGAGTTGGAGGCCATAAAGAGGCAAATAAAAACGAAATAAGGAGTAGTTCCATTAGATTAAAGCACCAGAGGTCCAACCAAAATTCAATCAAAATTCAATTGTGAACTTTTTACTCATCATTGTACTGCATTATAACACCAAATGTAGCTTATTTCGAGCATTTGTTACACAAAGGTACGGTGATCAGTCTAACAATTCAGGTGCCCGGCCAAGAACAGTGGATTATTGCGGTGTAAAAACGCTATTTAAACAAAATTTCATATCGACTCTGGGACCTTAATCGTGGTAGGCGAATGCGCCCACTACAATACGAGGCGTGATTATTATCTTCACTTCACATTTCGTATTTTAGAATTCTTACCTTAAAGTAGCCAACGAGTCGAAAACACTAGACTTGTCCAGGGTCCCGTTTCTTTTTCACACACAACGATATTCATCCGCCCGGACACAGAAATTTATTTCATTATTATCAATTATGTACGTGAATAAACGTTAATACATTAGAACTTGTTTCTCAGCATGCATGCATACATACATACATATATACAGTATTTCTTATTGTATAATAATATGTAATTATTCCTTTTAATTCGCCATATTTTCCCCTGTTGCTTAACATGGTGTATTTTACGTGTCTATTTTCATATAATAGTTATAATCGTTTAAAAGGTGGAATTAAAACAAAAAAAATATTTTATATAGGACGAGGTATTACTTAAGTCAGTTGGATATCCTAATTATATTAACTATCGGTAATCTAAAAATAGTAGCGTTGACCTGGAAATTCCAGCAAAATCTGCAGAATATCATAACGCCAGAATTTTCTATAGAAGAGCTTTATTCGTGATGGAAACTGTTCCTTAATAGAAAATCGATAGCGGTCATTTTCAGACGGAAAAGACTCCGCAAGTTTTTGCCGTTTTAATTGGATGCGATCGGCGAATTACCTGTCAACTCATAATAATCGTATGTTCTAGGTGTTACTGATTTTACCAGAAGGATTTGCGAAAATAAATCAATAATTTAACGTTACAGTTATAAAGTCACGGAGGCAATATCAAAATAATTATGAATAAGTTGATTTTCATATCGGTGACGGATATTTCACCCTGTCAGTGGGGGACAGCGCGGCTACCCGCGACGTAAACATTTACAATATTATTACTGTACGACGACAAAATGACGTCAGAGTGACGTTTTAATTTCCAGCTTACAGACGGAACGGAACGCCATACTATCTCCGCCATTACGCCGTAACCCATTTATTAACAGAGTCTATCAAAGTTTGAACGGACGGCTCATTTTCCCACAGACAGTCTAGACCGCATTAAATTCATTGTACCTACATTAAACGGAGAAAGGTATATTTTTACATTTTAAAGAACGCAAACAATTAATGTGAAACAACAGATGAGATATGAACATCGTAGTCGAGCCGAGCCGGTGGGTCGTGGTCTCGTGGTAGTATTGCGGACTCCGATCCGGAGATCCGCGTTGTTTTACCGCAGCAGGATTCCCATTTTCCAACACGAGTATTTACAACTTAGTGAAACGGTTACCAAAAATTGTCAATATTTAGTAAAAGACAAGAACGCCAGTGTTTATTTTTACTTAAAAATGGTCTCATTAGAACTTACCTTTGCGTAACGCTAGTGTACCGGGTTGTTGAGAGTTGAATGGTCGAAGGCTACGCCCTTCACCCGTTCTTTCGTCCGCGCCCCTCGGAGACAGCCTGTCGCACCGCGTTATCCGAACACCATCGTCATCTTCTGCCCCGCCTACATTTCTGCAGCTGATTTTGAAGATGGATCCCAAATAGGCGCGCAATGTATGCCTCGTGATAGGCATGCCGGGACAGGCTCTAATTTCCTTCAATTCATTTCGTGAGACAACCACAGCACTCGGGAGAAATATTTTCTTTGAAATATCGAAGTAATTCGAGGGTTACATTTATCACTTACTCACTTAAAAAAAACTAATTAACCGACATCTTCAAATTTTAAAACTCGTTAAAAATATAATAATGTTATAAGTTTATATTTCGCGTCTACCTTTAGGAACAAAGCAACAAAAGTCATAACACACCTCTAAATTTAAGAACTCCGTAGCTATAACGAAATTTCATGTAGTAAGTAGGCAAAAGGTACAGGCACAGGTACACGTTGAATTATGCAAGATGTTGTTACAGATAACGCGACAACTTAGATTACATTATAATTTTATCAGAATTACGAAATCTCATTTGCTTAACCTAATTCGATCGAAGACTTTCGTAAATTAGACAAATAAATTATCAAATTTCAAGTGTAATAATATTTTTGAATAGAGAAAAAAATTATTTCATTTATCACGAGCACTAGGTAATATTAATATTACTATTAAATTTTGTTAACTTACGACCGAAAGAAAATGGCCCCCAACATGAAATATAATAAAATAGATTTTTCAAAAAGGCCTATCGTAACAAATACTACTTTGAGTTCATTGGACGTGCATATCGACGGTGGAAAGGCAAAATTTACCAAACGACATGTGCCAACTTTACAGAAGAGCCGATCAAGTTTTAATGTTTTTTTTTAATAAATAAAAAAATCTTATACAAGGGCGGTAGAGTTTTCAATGTGTAATAATTAATAAACAATTTGACCATAATTAATATTTTTTTCCTAAGCTATTTTATATTCGGTACCTCCCCTCTACCTTATTGGCTCGATTCCTACATAATTGAAATATTTTTTTTAAATATATACTTTTTTTTTTAATAAAAAAAAAACTTTAATTGGCTCTTCAATGCAGCTTAGTAAATTTTGCCTTTCCGCGGTCGATACTATTCATTTTCGTATATGTAAAAAATACATAGTACGTAGTAAAAGTGTGACAAGGTGAAGTAAAAACGCAAAATAAGTATATGGTACAAGTAAAAATCCTTTATTTTTACGCCCGTAGCGTATTTTACGATTATTATTAATAGTTCCCGCATGATCTACTTCGCGCCGACCTTTATAAAGTCTACAATAAAATATCGGAAGTCGGAAAATGACTTTTGAAGTAATAAGTGTGTTTACACGCGTAAAAGAATAATCGTGATAAGTAGAGTTGCGTAATGAAGTGAAAACATCGAAAACGCAACCGATAAATCTGGCTTGAAGATTATCTTCAGTCATCGCGTGATGATGGATGTTATTTCTGGAAAATTCAGCCGCCACTTTTAGCTCCGGGAGTTTTTTCAACTGTCGGAAAGTAACTCATTACTCACTAAACAGCGAAATGAGAACTGCTAAAACGAATTTGCATTCAACCGGAGGCAGTAGACACTTGAAAGGAAAAATGGAAAGAATCTCTCGCTGGTTACTGGTTACTGGTTACTAGTTAATGGTTAACGGTGGGAGAGGGGAAGAGTAGAAATAAAAAACACTTTCCAGTAATACAATAGAAAGGGTACGATAAAAAACCGGGTCAAACCCGAAGGTGTGCTTTACATTTAGAAAAGCTTGTTTTCAAAAATACTCGAAGTGATGTTTTTTTCTAAAGCTGTAAAGTCGAGCAAAGTAACAACGGGCCACTGTTTTAAGTAAGACGAGATTTTCCAAAGTAAAGTAACTTTAAAGAGCTTGATTAAAACGTGTTACTCAGGCTTGGGACTTAAGTTTAGATCATATACCGAAACTATTTGCGTTTTTGCGAAGAAATTAGATTTTATTATTCAACAGCTTAAATGAAAAATAATAGTGTGATAATCCTCTGTATAACAGCGAAAAATTATGCTTATTAAATTGTCCAGTGTCATTTTTGTGATGCAATTTTGACGCTAACATCAAATTGGAAACAATTGTTTAATTTTATATTAATTTACACATTTTACAGAATTTGCGCAGAATAATATTGTTATAATTAAGTATAAAAAAAGATTGGTTGTTGATAATCACCTTAGTTTTTAAACTACACTAGTTTATTAAAAAAATACACAATTCGTTTTGAAATTGCAGTATCTAGTTAGGTAAACATTTTAATTAAAGTAGTGTGGTCGAAAAAACTTAGTGATATTTATTTTAAATTGATTATTTCAAAAGTCTTTCCGTAAATTTTACGCCGAATCAATAAATAAATCATGTAGGGTAGATTCTTATGCTCGCAAATATGAGATATTTAATGGTGATTCGTTGGAACTTTTTAGTAGTTACCTGTTTAATTAGAAATATTTTAAACTCACGTAAATGAGGAGGAAACTTCATAGACGTGTGTTTTTCCGTAACTGTAGCCTCAATCTCACGTCGTGTACGTACCGTTTCCCTTCGTTCAGAGATAACTCCAATGTTCTCATAACAAGACTATAAAACCAAACATTAGACGCGAGGCAGAATAAACATGTCGAGTTACTTCAAAAGCTCATCCCCCCCCACACCACCATCCACCAACCACCAACCGTCATACAGAGGGAGACTAATTTATTACAAAGCAAAATAAATCATAAGAAAGGTCGACGCCATATTTAATCCTAGATAAATCTAGGGAAACGCTGAATTTTATTTGTGTTTTTAAGACTGAAAAATCTCGAACAGAAGAAAAACACAAGCCATGTCGTACGGTGGTAATTCATCATTTCAGGGCTGGTATTCTGGAAGGAATTCCGCGCGAAGAGATCGCTCTGTTAGCGAGTATTTAGTACGTAATAAGAGTTAAAAATGCGTTTTCTGCGCGCGCTTTTGCGTTCGGAATACCACCCCAGGGCTCCGATTACAATAGGAAGTAAACATTTATCATCAATTTTATCTACAAAGTAAAATTAAGTTTTCTGTATGAAAAGCAGAATATGCGTACAATTTTTTCTTCTAAACAAGTTCAATTATAGGTTACCGACGAAGATACTAATTTTTTTTACGCAAACGAACTCATTTTCGTACACAAATATCGGTTTTTCTTTATAGACAGTCGAAGATAACTCTGTTAACTTCCTATTGTTATCGAGGCACTGGCACGCGATAATGAACGGCTATCTTCATCGGTATATACTCAGACGGTATAAACTAATATCGATATTTATGTACGAAAGTGTGTATATTTTTACGAAAATTCAAAGTATCTTCGTCGGTAACCGGTAATTGAACATGTTTAGAAAAAAAGTGTATACATATTCTATGTTTCATACAGAAAACTTAATTACACTTTGTAGATAAAAATTAAAGATAAATTTTAACTTCCCATCAGAATACGTACCCTGGTAGGATAGCTCTTCACCCTCTTTCCCTTCCTCCACCTCTCCATTCCCGACCGCCGCAGTGCCTACTACGTACTATGGTCCGTAGGTAACTGAAAGCTTTTAACAGCCACGTCTACATACTCGTACTTGATAAACCGCATTTTACTAATAATCGTTCGTCAATATTGTTCATGTTATTCCAAACAGAGAATTATCATTCATTTGTATGTTGGTAAATTAAATTCGAGAGAAATTTACCACCACAACCGTCAAGTGCGTGGTGTTCATTACTTAACCGTATATTTCATGAATTAACTGGTATTATAATTCAACATTTATTAAGTAAATAAATAATTATATTTGAAAAACGTATAGTTCAGCTACCAATATTCTGAAAGGGATAAAAATAGTTTAACCTGTAAAATCAATGCAATTAGTGCCTAGTGGGAGTCGATTAAAAATCTAGATTGTCCAGATTGTAGTATGTATATTTTGGCGGCCTCCGTGGTATAATGGCTAAGACACGTGACTCACGCGCGGAAGGTTCCGGGTTAGATTTCCGGTGAGAACACTAGCCTGGGCGTTCTGTGCAATTCACCACTAAAATTGGGCCTCGTGGTCTGTTGTGGTAAAAAAAAATACAATATGTAATTAACACGAAGTATTTTATCGATTTATGTAAAAAATGACTATTTTTGTACAATCCATTTTTACTGAAAATTTACCGAATAAAGTGGTTTTGAAAAGCGTTATTTCTCTCTAGCGTTGCGGTCGGAGACTATTCCTCGAATTCTAAAAGCGAAAAGGGACAATGCCGATAGAAGAATCGAAGTTTTATTTTGCTTTGTATTTGTCTATTGGCAATGCTTCCAGTCAATTTTACCGACTGCGACTCGTTCACAGTCGGTTGGCTTCCAATACTCGGAGAGCTCCGCCTTTCCCAGCAAGGATAAGAATACGGGAGCACGCTTCGGCCATAAAATGAAATGTACTTCGAATGACGTGTAAAGAAAATAAACAAGTTGCAAAATAAGTATAATTACATCGATCCCGTGATCGCACGATACTAGATACAATCATTATTATTACAAGTTATGGTATATGCCGATGCGAACGGAACATGAGCGTCACGACTGATTCTGTCACAAACCGACGTATCAAAATGATAGTTTGCTCATATGGAACGTATTAATGGCGGAAGAATTGTTTTAAAATGTATATTATGGAGAGTGCGAATGAAAACAAAGGACGTGAAAGGCAAATAAAAAGCTGACATAATCAAATGAATCTAAACATTGTATTCTAGTGATGTCAATATTCTACGTAATCGAAGGGCATGTTTAATATGTACAAGACGTGTGTAGAAAAATTGCACTGTATAAATTTGCCATTGTACATAATTAAAAAAGTCGGGATGCGGTTCTGTGGTAGTACCGTGCGCAGTTGGTTACAACGTTACAACGTTACAACACCAACACAGCTAACAATGAAACTGGCGTCGCGGGTTCGGACCTGCAAATTGCAAAAAAAAGCACAAGAAATATTTTTTTCTCTATTGGTCTGTATATGGTGGTGTTTTTTTCATATACTCTATTTCCCACCTGCTGAAAAACCGATAAAACGAAGGCTCAGCGGGTTATTATTATTTTTATATTTGAAAAAGGGCCGACCCCGGATTCGGTCGGTAGAAAAAATACAAAATACGTGGTTAAAAACAACGTTGTTTGTCGTTTATTTTATTATAATAAATAACCACAAAGTTGGCGCTTCGAATATCAAATTTATTTTTAAGTAAATTAGGTAAATGATTTTTTTGAAACAATTTCATATTCATGGAAAAACCTACACTTTTAGGTAAAAATACGATATTATGTACAGGTCCTTATCCAAATTATGTAATAAGACATCGTTTACTTATCACGTGCGATACGAAACCACAAGAAGACAAAGGTTGCCATTGCAAGATGCGCGGAAACTCGATTGGCGTTTTTAGGAATCACCACTTTTTGTTGAACAGCCCCGCTTTATACAGGTGTCCTATTTTAAGCATTTATTTTGGTAAACGCTAAAATTATAATAATCTTCATTTCATTTCATAAGTACCTATTTATCGAAAAGAAAAACGGGGTAGTGGTAGATAATCTCAGAGTACCTATTTTCACATATTTGTATAATTACTTTTATGTATGGTGTTTAGGCGCGGCGCTGTTTAGGTGAAATATAACGCGGTGAAAAAAATTAGGGTGGAAATATAACAATTTCAATCAATAGTTATCAAAACTGTAATCCTAGATTAGAAGTTTAGTGAGGAAGTTTTCCTTATTTTTTTTTATTACCCTCAAAAATTATGACACTCGACTCATGCCTAAACGCTCAGTCATGCCCAACGCGTAGTAATTCGTTCTTCGACCCCCGGCCAAGCGTGAGGTTTAGAATGAAAGCGTGTCAAAACCTTTCGGATAAACATTGTTAAAAGAATTGCGTAACTTTTCATTGGTAAATCTTTGTTAATGAGTGATTAACAAAGCTTAAAACGATTCAAATATAAATGTTGTTTTTTGTAAACGTCAAACTAAGCTTAGCTGCGCGATTGCGAAGCTCTTCTTACTTACATAGCTGCACTATAGGAATATGTTTTTAAAATATAATGAATGTGAGTAAATATTCTTTTTGCATTCTCTAAAATTCAGCGAAAAGAAAAAAATGGGTCGAAATTATAAGGAATTTAAGGAAAGAGCCAGATTGGGATCCACCAAAAACAAATGTTAAAATACAAACTTTTTTATATACGATAAATGAGTATCCTACAATTTTTGGTAGCATAAGCACGATATTTGAATGCAGCCCTGGTATAAATAAACAAACTTAGTAACCATGGGTATGTTTTCGTGTCACTAGTTTTTTAAATATTTTAAACTCAACTTAAGTTAACTTTTTGGAACAAGGGGATGTTTTATGCAAAGAGCAATATAGGTTCAGAACAAATCAATCCTGCGAAATGGCTATTGATCTTGTTTTAGAAGATTGGAAAGGGAAACTGACAAAAACATGTTCGTAATTGCAGTTTTCTTGGACCTCAAAAGAGCCTTTGAAACAATTGACAGAGATTTTATTTTTTTTATTGAAGAGTATTATAATAAAAGGAACAGCGATACAATGGTTTGAAGAGTATCTGAGTGACAGATTCCAAATAACAAAAGTGAATGACGAAGTTTCTGAGCCGCTAAAACTAGCATTAGAAGTACCGAAAGGATAGTTAGTTCTCGGACCAGTTCTATTTATTATTTACATTAATGATATTTTAGAGACATGAAAATATTCTAAAATAAGACTCTTTGCAGACGATGCGTTAATATACTAGTATATATCGGAAGAAAATTATAAAACAATACTGGACAAATTGAATCATGATCTAAATAATGCATTTCTATGGCTAAAAATTAATTAATTAAAATTAAATATAAACAAAACAAAATATATGAATATAAGAAATTTAAAAAAAGAAGTAACGCCGTCAATTGTAGTAGATAATGAAAAACTGAAAGAAGTTAGTGAAATTAACTATTTGGGTGTAATAGGTGTTAAATCGGGATGTGGTCCTGTGGCTAGGTGTCTCGGACTCACGGACCAAAGGTCCGTGGTTCGAATCCCGCTCGACCCCAACTCGATTCCGTTTTCTAATAGTGAATTATTTACAACTCGTTGAAAATGGCCCTCAAAAATGAAATATGAGAACACCAATATTTCTTTTTTTATTTTGAAAAAAATAAAAAAATGATGGATTTTAAACATACATTTCATCAAAATACTAAGATGGTAACAAAAAAGATTCTACTTTGGGAAGAATTATAATATTTTTATTTTTTTTAAACTCAGAATATTGAAAAAAAAAAATATCTAAGCAAACATGAACATAATTACAACACAAGAGAAAAGGAAGAAATCAGACTCCCATTTAGAAAAAAGGCAAAGTCAATCGTCAATCAATCTTGTCACAGAGGCAGTAAGGGTTTAGAAAGGGGAGAAGTACGCAAGATGCAATTGCATTTGTAACACAAAGAGTTACCGAATCTCTAGATTAAGGAGACAAATGTACCGCTGTTTTTCTAGATCTTGCTAAAGCGTTTGATACTGTCTCTCATCCACTGTTAATTAGAAAAATGTATTCAGTTGGTATACGTGGAGTTGCCCTAAAATGGTTTCAAAATTATCAAACAGGTAGAACTCAAATTACCAAATTAAATGATATACTAAGCTCGGAGAAATGTATCAACTTTGGAGTTTCACAAGGGAGCATACTGGGTCCGATTCTCTTTTTGATATACCTGAATGACCCTATAGATATAGGACATCAATGGTGGTGAGGCAGTGTCATTTGCAGACGATACGGCCATTGTATTTTCTGACAAAACGTGGAACAATGTAAATAGTAGATGTGAAAAAGGATTAAGACTAGTAAAAAACTGGTAAGATTATAACTTGTTGACTTTTAACGAGAAAAGAACCAAAATCATAAACTTCAAAATCCAAAATAATATTAACCAGCAGCCATTAGGGACAATAAAGATCCACCAGTGTCTAAATATTGACAGTGGTGTCACTTCTGATTCATCAACATGCGACTGTACTATTTTGGAGACAGTTAAAACTATTAAATACCTTGATTTAACCTTAGATGATTCTTTGAGATGGGATAATCATATAATGGAAACAAAAAATAAATTAAGAAAAATAATATATATATTCAAAATTCTACGAAACATTGTATCTATCTCATTGATAAAAAATGTGTACTTTGCTCTTGTACAAAGTGTATTGTCGTACGGTATCTTAGGATGGTGAGGTGCATTATTGCCGTGTCTCGACCCTCTCATCGAGTGTCAAAAGTCTGTTCTTAGAGTAATAATTAAAGAACCATATCGCTACCCTTCAGAGCAACTCTTCGAGGAATTTAATGTTTTGGACGTTAGACAATTGTATACTAAAACAATAATAATTAATCGTCACAATAATAAAATTGACCACGTCTTAACAGCACACAATATATCAACTCGTAGTGTGATGTCACAGAAACACATTATATCGCGGGCAAGAACTTCTTTCGGACAGAGATCTTTTAGCTTCATGGCTCCTAGAATGTATAATAAGGTCAAAGATATTTTATTCACCCAACACGATGTAACTACTATGCAAAAAAATAAAATAACCCAGTGGCTTATTAAGTTAGGAAGAAAAGAAACTGAAAGCTTATTAAACTAGATTGCAAGGTAAGTTATATTAATATTAATACTATCCACGACAATTTAAACACTTAACAATACAATGACAAGAAGGATAAAATTTATAAATATATATATGTATGTATGTATGTGTATGTAAGGGTGTTTATGTATATGTGTGTGTATATGTGTATGAATATTTGTGTGGGTATGTGTATGTATATGTGTGTATGTACGTGTATGTGTGTATGTACGTGTATGTGTGTATGTACGTGTATGTGTGTAAGTACGTGTATGTATGTGTGTAAGTGTATGAATGTTTATAAGGGTGCACACGTGTGTGTGTATGTATATGGAGATATATAAATAAACATGTATGTTAGTCTGCCTTAGCAAGGGTCTTCTCTTTAAGAATTACTGTATAATATTTATTTAAAAATAAAGAAAATAATAAATAAATAAAAATTTGAAAAATTAAAAGTCACAAAATTCAATTTTATATAAGGCTGTTAAAAAATATTATGAAATGGGAAAAAACATTTATGAAGAAAAAAAAAAACAAAATTTAAGCAGAAAGTTAAGAAATATGTGATAAATAACTTGTAAATGAAATATATGTACATTGTTATTATTAGAGCACACATAAGAATATGTTTGTGAGTGCCCTATTTCAAGACTAACAAATAAATAAAATATATATATATAGGTAGCACGTGGGCCTCTTATCTCTCTTTCGTCGTCTCCTCGGCCTAGACCCTAGACGCTCGTCACAGACACTCAATTCCAACTGTTTGCTTTACGGAATAAAACTATATACAGTCTACTGTCAAGTATTATAATTAGAAGAGATTCCAGCCCGGATATTTAATATTTCAAGGTATTGACTTCGAAGGAGCCATCCCTAAGCAGTGGTTATATTTGCATTCGCTCCATACGTTTCCTCTTATATATTGATGTTAAATAATTTATTTAAAAAAAAGAGTTTTAATAGTATTTAGATAGAGATTACCAATCGAAAAAAAAAACACAAAAGCTGGCGTTAAATTCTTCCAGATATAATTTAGTTGATTGCCCGTACTCTGAGTAAGCATTTTTCAAAGTTATTACAAAGTAACTTCGTTTTTTATATGTACCACTTTATTTTTTATAATTTAATAACAAACTAGTTTCGGCAAAACACTATGCCTTCTTCGGGGTTAATTACAAACTAACATAAAATAAAATTTACACGGTGAGGGAAGAGTGGGTGTGGCTAAGCGAGAATAGAGGGGGTAGAAACTGGGGGTTTACGTGTGGATTTATGTGGAAAATATGAATATTGCCTTAATTTATCTGATTTTTAATATATTTTATTTTTTTCTTTACAGCCTTTCTAATTTCTAATATTTCTTAGATATTGAGTGTACTTCCTTTTTGCTTATGTGTGAATACCATATTCAAAGTTAAATGAGTGATTATTTGTAAGAATATGTTCTGAAAACTCTAGTTTTAACGTAGGTGATGTTTTATCGATATGAAATTAATTGCAGTAGTGACAAGTTAACTTGTAAATGCCCGATTTATCTAATTTATCAGTTATTTGTTTTTGAAACTAGTTGGTTATTAAATTGCAGAAAATAACGCGGTAAATAAAAAAAACAAAAAAACAAGTTATTTCACTGTAATATATCAGGTAATAATTTTTCACAAAGTCAGTGCTTCAAATATTAAAAATATTGTTCCAAGTATTTAAAATAGAACAACCCGTATAGCGCGGGATATGTGGTGTAGGGGAGTCCTTAAGCCGACTGTTCCTAAATTATTCTTCGTAAATTCGAGAGACAATTTGATTCCGAGTGATTTGTGATGTTCGACCTCCCTCTCGACTCGGCGTGGGAGTGTAGCCAGAGTAGAGTGCAGTCCCGATCTCGAACAGATTTGTTAAGTTCGACTTCCCCCTCGACTTGGCGTGGGAGTGAAGGCAGGGGAGAGTGCAGATGCTGTAGGCGCCACTGGCGACCGGTAACCGCAATCTCGCACAGATTTTCACCTAATAGGGTAATCTACGCGGGGAGTATTTTATCTTCGTATTTCAAGTAACATAATACTAGAGAACCTCAGTATCTGCCTTCACCACTGTACTTGGGCCTCCTGGCCTGTTGTGGTGCAAAAAAAAAAGTTTTAAAAAAGTTAATAAACTATGGACAATAGCAACGCTGGACACATCGAACTCCAGTTGACAGGCCTGCCAACACAGGGACGCAACACGACGCTAACGACTGGAAACCTAAGACAGACTTTACTCGACCACCATTGATACCGGTTGCCTTCAAAACGATATTGTTTCTCAATTTTAATATTTAACGTTAAATTGTTCCAATTTCCACGGCTAGGTTCAAACAGTATTGTTCGGTGTTCATATCGTTGTATTTGATTTAATTATATGTCGATTAAGTTGTAAATAAAACTCCAGACAAAACATGTGAGTTAAACGGTTTTATTTTATACACGCTACCTTGCAACAGAACATTTGATAAATAATAATTCTATACAATTATCATAATCACAAAAAACAAATTCCACTTCAGAACTATGTATCAAGAAAAGGAAAAAAAAATGTGGTATTCAACTAACTATTGACAAATTTATAAAGAAACCACTTTAACATTAAACACGCCTCATTACCTTCATTATGTATATTGATAAATACATATTTTAAAATACAATTTTCGACAAAAAAAATTACATTTCTTGACTTGCGAACATTCAACATTCGCGCACATTTTCAGGAACCAATTATGCGCGAAAGTCGAGGGCCTACTGTACTATAGTAAATATATTTAAAACAAGATTTCCCAATTTAGTTAATAGCCTGTTCAATCTATGAGTAAAAATCATATTTCCTTGACAAGATCGACTAGTTTTTATAATTTTTTGGCGAAGTTCTTATCCAAAACATCGTGTTTATTGGAATAGAAAATTCCAATTAAAGTGTTTTTCAATAATAAATTTTAAAGAATTGTCCTCTTTTATTATTTTATTTTATGGTATTTTTTTTTTTTACATTTTTATTTTTTTTTTGCACCACAACAGGCCAGGAGGCCTAATTACAGTGGTGAATTACATCACAGAGCACCCAGGCTTGAGAAAAATCACATTTTAATTTTTGTGTTCTCACCGGGAATCGAACCCGGAACCTTCCGTGCGTGAGTCAAGCGTCTTGACCACTACACCACGGAGGCCTGTATATGTACATTTCTAACAGGAAACCCACATTCAAAATAAACATAGGTACAACAGAGTAACGGAAGTTATATGACCTACAGGGTAAATGACCCGCCATTGGTGTTTACATAATATTTGGAAACATTTATCACTCCGCTATTTTCTTATATTAAATCGCGATTAAAATCCACCGAGGATTAAACCCATTAAAAAAAAATAAAGATTTCCATAAACCATTGACGTTTTACGTAAACCTACTCTAATGTCAGTACGTAAACATTGGTAATTTCGAAATGCACGCATATAAAGAACATATAAAATATTAATAGAAAGTATTATATATGAAGTTTACAGATAATTCGAATTTTACCAACCATTTAATAAAACATAAACTTTCATTTGATGAAAAGAATAATTCATATTACTCCTAAAAGCCATAAATTTGATCATTTTGAAATCCTCGAAATAAATTACTTACAAAATAAACCCGATGTAGAATTGATTCATGAACAGCAAACACATTTATTATTTATTCCCCATTGCTGTATCCATTATAATAAATTTACTCATTATTTTGATGTATTACTTTTCAGATGTCCTAATTGACAATCATTGGGTTCACAACAATATACGTATTTAAACTCATATAACATGACCGATGACAAATTATTAATACGCCGCCGGCTAATAGAGTCGCCTATACGGACAAAAACTATTATATAAATACTAACTACGAAGTTAGCTACAGTTTACAGAAATACAACGGGCCGTATTATTATTATTATGGATAACTTATATAGCGCCATTTTCGTAAAATAATACCTCAAGGGCGCTTTACAAAGTGATTATATAAAGAAATAAATTAAATTTTAACTTTTTAATTTAAGAAAAAAAATGTACTTTGTCACCACATGCTAAGAATTTATTCAAATGATTTAGAGAACAAGTGGGTTTTAAGTTTCTTCCGAAACATCACTTCACTCTCACAGTTTCGGACCTCTGTTTGGAGAGCATTCCATGCCGTAGGGCCTGCGACCGCAAATGCGCGTTCGCCGAATTTAGTGCGCTGTTTGCGTAGAGGTATAATAACTTTTCTTTTCTACGTAGATATAGCTGATCTAAGCGTAAGACGTCTGTCAGCTAGTTCATCTGGAATGCAGAGTTCCCTTAGATATTCTGTAGCAGAGTTGTGCAGTGACTTATACATAAGCCAAGAGAGTTTGTGTTCCACCCTCTGTGGAAAACGTAGCCAGTGTAATTCCCAGTATGTACTGCGGTCGAGAATCGCAAAACTTAAGTGTCGTTAAACTAAAAACCAAACCAAAAAATTGGAACGCTTTTGTTCTATGCCAGTGGTCAGTAAACCGCGGGTCGCGAGCCGCATGCGGCTCTTTAGCTACTCGAGTGCGGCTCAGCGCAAGTTACATTTTTTGTTCAAATGATTTAGCCTACGGGTTCTATAGAAGAACTTCTAAGACTATTGCCTTTTGAATCATTGAGGATATTGCAAATACTACGATCGAATGCACGGAGAAGCATCATATTAAACTTGATGAAATTATTTCAATTTCAACATATGGAGCTAAAATTATGACTAAAGTGAGAACGGGTTGTTTTTATATTTTCGAAACAAAAGTTAATCACTAGATGCTTTTTTACCATTGCATCATTCATCAAGAGGCGAAAAGTTTCCAATCTTATGGATTTGGTGATCAAGATTGTCAACACAGTTGTCGTTAAATCTCCTTTGCATCGCTAATTTAAAGAATTTTTACTCTACAACAGAGAGTAAATACGGAGATCTTCGCCGAATAATAAGGTTTGTTGGATTTGAAGAGGAAACAGTGTGAGTTTGCCGACCACTGTTCTATGCAATTGAGCTATTGGTTGATAGTTTATCGGGACAAATATTGCTTAATGTTTTACGTTTTATTATGTAAAATAATATTGTATTAACATATGTTTATTTTCCTAAATAAAGACAATCTCTACAATAGATATACATATATACGAGTATATACTCTTAAATTTACTCCCGTAATACTTTGTAAAAATGTATTTCAGACAAAAATAATTTAACTTATTTACTATTGTATAATTTTAAATTCTTTACCCTTACTGTTTTTGTATATTACATTTAATTTTATAATAAAGATACCAAGTCTCAAAGATGTCGCGAAAGCCATGAACCGGTCACAGCTTATTCCGAATTTGTGGATTCAAGTATCACTCTTTTATTTCTATTTTTTTTTTTGCACCACAACAGGCCAGGAGGCCTAATTACAGTGGTGAATTACATCACAGAGCACCCAGGCTTGAGAAAAATCACATTTTTAATTTTTGTGTTCTCACCGGGAATCGAACCCGGAACCTTTCGTGCGTGAGTCAAGCGTCTTGACCACTACACCACGGAGGCCGCCATAATAAATTACTAAGAACTATTACGAACAAATTTCACTACATAATATATATATATATGTATATATTTTTGGATATTTTATATAGCGCCGTTTTTATGAAAATCACCTCAAGGACACTGTACAATAAATAAATATCCCAGCACGTCTTGCAGCTACAGAGCGCATGGACGGTTGGGATTCTAGTTCCTCGTCTCTAATTATGATATACTATTTTTGAAAAACGCAAAACATACCGATACAGAAAATTTTATTCTGATACTCTGTCACAACAAAAATAACAAAATCGGTTCAGTTTTGAGGTGCGAAAAACGGTACAGCGAAACGTCAATTTTGTCTATTCTAACAAAAGGTCTGAAATGCAGTTGTCTCTTTCAAGGCAGTGACAGGAAAACAATGTTCGAACAACTTTTTGTCAAAATTCTCTGTCCTCACAATTTATGTAAACCGAAACACAAAAATAACAATGTAAACTACATATCTAATTTGGACTAAATACAATAATTGATATCAAACTTTCGATTGTGTTCATTTAATCGATTTAGCAAGAACTCAAATCTAGCAATAGCAAAGCATTGCCGGGTTCAGCTCGTGATATATACAAGCCAGATTACAGCTATAGAGCGCATGGACAATAAGTAATCCAGCCCCTATTTACATTTTTTATTTGACAATGAAGTTTAGATTTTTAGTGATATTTTTAAAAATTAAATAAAAAACAAATTTATAAAAATAGAACTTAGATAACGACAAGTCTTGCAGCTACTGAGCGCATGGACGGTTGGAATTATAGATCCCATTTGCCTATTGAAGCTAGATTACTAATCGTCTTGCAGCTACAAAGTGCATGGACGAGTGAAATTCTAGCAACTTAAAATTATCAATAAATTTTTCAAAATGAACACTGAGCACCATAGTAAATTTGTAAAGTGTTCGTGCTAAAAAGTAAACAATAAAAAACTAAACAGATAAAGCACCGTTTCAAAACTATGGATAACATAACAGATAAAAATATCCGAATGGTAGCTTTCGTAGATTTGCGTGGTCGCAGTATGCCAACACGTGTTGTTTGCTAAATTCCTGGAAGATGGCCCAGTCCACGTGTAGTTGCCGGAGGGGGAAAGGTGCCTATTGTTCCAACGACTTTGTATCCATTTTAGTCTGTATTGTTTCGTTTTATAATGGGTATGCATAATTCCCGCTCAATTTAATTTATTTTTTACATTATTATTAGACAAACGTGTGCATGAGAGTGGTTTGAGGATTGACGTATCATTATGTATGTATATTAAGAAGAATATATTAAATATATTAAGTGTTTATCAATAAGTTCACTTTTAGTAGCACTGCTGTAATTTATCGTGGGATTCCAGATATTTAAATCTTGGTACATTCACGTCACAAAATAATACATTCTTAAACGATTTTAATGGATTCATAAACTTTTTTTATGATTTTTAAGTGGGCGCACTGTTCTTTGAAAGTTTCCGTTATTCACACATATTTTAATAAGAATAAAGTGCAAAATAATACTTTAAAATAAATAGTTTTCTTTTTCCCCTTTTCGTCTACACTTCGACCACTTATAAACACTAACACAAAGTTTTTTTCACAGTTAACAACTTATTTTCGAATTTTAAGCTACGATTGGAGAGAGAAACTATAATTCAGGCCCAGCCGGTACGGAGGCTGAGCGTGAATTCTACCGGAATGTATATATATATATATATACATGTATTAAAATACAAAAAATCAGCTAAGGTGCATATAACGTTTTTTCAGCCTAGACTCACAACGAACACAAAGAAGGTGTGTAAGTTGGGTTCAGCGTTTCTTTATAATCAGCGAATGTCGACTGAAGACTAGTGTTGCGCTGATTGCGGAAGCCTCAAAAG
Organism: Micrasema longulum; assembly: GCF_059751315.1. Taxonomy (NCBI): domain Eukaryota; kingdom Metazoa; phylum Arthropoda; class Insecta; order Trichoptera; family Brachycentridae; genus Micrasema; species Micrasema longulum. Next base: position 61,645 of record NW_028278018.1, read on the forward strand.
GGCGATAATGAGCGGATTCCGTGAACCCTTCACCACAACCCCGGGTTCGGGACGGAAAATGCTTAATGACATCTCAGTTCAGGCGTGAAAAAATTCAATTAAAAAGTGCACCGGCAGCTTTTTTTGTAGATTCAAAATATTTTTAGTTAAAAAGCGAACCGGAACCTCTTTTTACTTTGTTGGATACGATCCACGCAGAACGGTGAAAAGGTCTCCGCGCATAAAAATCAATGCGCGATTTAAAAAAAAATCACTATTTATTGCATCTTAATTTTAAAAAAATACCAACAAAGATTATTCACTATTACTATGGGTAATAATAATATATTATGTATTATACGCCACGTAAGTAAAAGAGTGATGTAGGGAATTCCAAAAATGGACATTTATATTACTATTACGCATTGCTAAATTAATGTGAAATTTGTTTTTATATAAATAAATATGAACACGTGAAATAAAACATGACGATTTCTAAAATAAAATTTATATTTGAAGCACTAATTTTGTGGTTGTACGTTATATTAAAATAGTCAATTTTAAATTACATTCAAACAAACACGGATGCTGGAATTCCAATCACAGGAGTAATATTAGACAAAGCCTTTGATACGGTACATGTTGAGACCATGATGAAAAAATTCAATGATCTTGGAGTAAAGTTTCAAGAATGTAAACTACTTAAACAAATCGGAAGCAGTATACCTTTGAAGATGCAAAAAAAAGTAAAATACAAACAGTAAATTTTGGAGTACCAAAAGGATCTATTTTGGGTCCACTATTATATATTTGATATATTAATGACTGTACAATTTTAAAGGAAAAAATATTATGAATGCCGAAGATATTGGACTATTCTATAAAAAATCAAACAGACGTATTAACAAACAATGACCTTAACGAAAACTTAACTATGTTGACTAAATGGACAAACACATACTTACTTACACATTAATGAAAAAAAATGCAATATTGTCCATTTTTAATCTAGAAAAAAATTACATAAAGTAGATGCTTACATAAATGATGAACGACTAACTGAAATTGAACATGTTAAATACTTAGGACTAACAATAGACAGACAATTGACATGGACAATTATTCATATCACCAATTTAATTAGCAAAGTGGCGACACTATTAAGTCCTTTTTTTAAATCAAAAACTTTGTTCCAAAAACGGAAAAAATCTAATGTATGAAGCTTATGCAAAAGCTAAAATATGTTATAGGCAACTACTATGGGGAATGGGAAATAAAAATGACATAAACAGACTACAAAGAGAGTAAAATAAAATATCAAAATTAGTATATGACCTCCCCTATCTAACGGCAACTAAAGAACTCTTTAAACTAGAATCCTTAAAATTTATTCATAAATTAGCCACTGATGTAATTATAGACGAATAACTAAACTTGAAAAAAATTGTAGTAAACATGGACACAATACGAGAATATCAGAAAAATATAATATCTAACATTCCAAAACGAGACAAGGACAGTCGAGACCAGGGACTGAAATTATACAATAAACAAAAGACTAAGACAACCTTTACAAAAGATGTTAAAAATATTATAATTAACAGTAGAATATGAATTTTAAAAAAAATATTTTGTCAAATGTATGTAACCCGTAAGGGTTTATCAATAAAAAGAAAATAAAGTAAAAAATATATAAAAAACAACTTAATATCTATCAATGATGTCACCATCAAAATCATAATCATCATCCCTTTCCGCACCTAATGGTGCACAGGGCACTGCATTTGTACACCAATCGCAGTGTATCTTGATCATTTTTTTATTTTTACATGAAGGTAGAATGATCGGTCTTACGCTTCAGGTACCAGTCCAGGTACTATGAAATATTCTAGTGTAAAAACACCTTTTCAAATAAATATTTCATTCAACCCTGTCGGGAATCGAACCCGAGACCTCTCGCATGGTAGGCAAACGCGCTGATCACTACACCACGAGGCCGACAATAATGCAATGTTTAATTACCACTGTAAAAATAAAATAGGATAGAATTCATTAGTTAAGCATACCTTGATAAAGAAGCTTGTGTAGCTTTGAAACCTGTCGGTAGAAAAAATAAAAATTAAGTGAACAAAGCTGTTTTATATATATTTTATTATGATGATTTTGATTTAGAAAATTATTGCAACCTTAAGGATTACCCAAAGCACTTAATCAGGTTGAATTGACCAAACCGTATTAGTTTTTTTCGTTTTTAAAACAATTTTATACATCATTTGACGTTTAATCATCAGTATGGCCATATATGAAGCAAAGTGTATTCGCATACAAAAAAATTAAATCCCCAAATTTTTTTCTTCTCTACCCCCGCGATAAAATCCATGATAGCACCCCTGGATCACTATTACAAAAAGACGGTTGTAACATGATTAATACTATGAAATCGGCGAAGGCAGCTGGAAATTTAATACAAATACCTATTTTAATCTGGGGACAGAATATTCGAGTTGACTATACCGAAAAACGACAAACACCTTCCCATTTTAATCGAGGGCCTGATTTGCGATCATGAATTGATCTACGATGAATAACTGTAGCTCAATCACAAATGACTATCGACGTGCTTACAAACATGATAAGCATTTGAGCGATCACAATGAACAATAATGAAAATGCTTAAGTTATCGCAGTCATAAGTTAACGCGTGTGTAATCTCTTAAGTCAACGTTCGTGTCGGTTTGTTTTTTGTTTTCCTCGTAAATAAATACAGTTCACTGGTGAAAAATCGGCGTTTACTATAAAAAATAATCCAATATATAGCATTTGTAAAATTTGCCTGCTTTTCTTTACATTTGGCTTGCCAACTGCCGGTTAAATGCAATAAATAGCATGATAAATAATAAATAAATAAATAAAAATAGCAGTTTTGGAATATTTTCCATATTTACACCGGTAAAATTCAAATATGTGATTGCGCAGCAGGATTATACGTCGCGAAACGTAAATATTTTGACATTTAATATAAGGTGTTCGCGGATGTTCCATTGTGATCGCGAATACGATAAACAACCATGGTGAGAAATTGTTATTACGACGCTTATTAGCACGTCGATAGTTATTTGTGATTGAGCTACTTATAAGATGTTACGTACGATGGAAATGTTAAAATATACATAATCATATTAAGTATATTACATAGCGTGTTCGTCTTTAAGGTAGGTGTGGTATAAATAATAATATTATGGAACCGGCTGCGGCTGCTCATTGAAGAAATATGTTTTTTTTGTGACAATAATAACCGTGCGGGTAGCATTTTACTATAATATGAATAAAACATATAAATAAACTAACGACGACAAAATCAAGAAGAGAGTTCCGCGTTGGTTCGGAAATGTAGAGCGAATGGACGGCGAAAGAACGGCTAAAAATATTTACGATGCGAATGTTGATGGATGCAGAAATAGAGGAAAACGGAAAAAGACATGGCAAATATGACATGACCATATCCAACAAATACTATAGACGATGTATGAATGTAGAGGAAATGAGGTATGTGTGTAAAAACAGGGTGATATGACGTTCTGTTTGTGATTATTTGTTTGTTACTGTTTGTCTGATCACTTTTAAACTAGAGTTGTTCCTTATACGGAATACGGACGCGAGGCAGTCCAGGCACAAAGCGAACGAAGCATCGGTGTAGCGTTATTCTGCTGGAGATTCACACACGGGCCGTAATAAGTATAGACAAAAGAGCACTTTCAAACAAAACTTCATTCTTGACAAAAACAATCGCGAACTTTAAACACATTCTCAAATAGCCATCCAGATTTTTAATGCCACGAATTCGACTAATTTGTTTCGAACTGATGGAAACTGGCCGAAATTTAAATGTTAACAAAAGTGCGGCACTGCGCGGGATGGCGGGATACGGCACGGTCGCGGTCCGCGTCGCAGTGCCGCTGCTAGACGCGCACGTGCACGAGCACGACGATCGTCACTTGTCACGTCGCCACGCGCGACGGACGCGACGTCCGACCGTCTGGCGGTTCGACAGTCGCAGTCGGCCGGGGAGCGAGCGGTGTCTCGTGACGTCACGCCGGTATTATTTAACATGTTTTTTAAGTGGTTGTGTTGTTCTAGCAGTGTTTGAACGAAGGGCATTGCGAATTAATACATCTTGGAGTGATTTAACTATTTTTTTTCTACAGTTAATTAGCTTATTTTAAAAATTACGAAAATGAATGAATCTCTCATTTCGACATTTTTAACTCGAGTCTCCGTGAATTAAAATCATCTCTTTATAAATATTTTATGATGTTCTATAGTAACGATTAACGATTCATTTGAAAAAGCTACTTATGCTAATGATTTGCTTTTAACTTATTTTATGTTCATAATATACTGACTTTTTATATCTTATGCTGATATACTTATGTTCCTTTAATTATGTTTATTTTATTATAATATCAAAATTTTGAATTGGTCAACTATATTATGAAAATCCCAATCCTCCACTCTATTTCCTCATCCCTTAACCTTCTTACGAGCTCTTTTTTTTCTTCTTATGACTTATATAATATATTATTTTTCTCTTTACTGTGTAACATGTTCTCTAGTTATATTTGTGAAAAACTTTAACTAAATGTATATACTATTTTTTATATTTTGTATTCTTATATAACAACTGTTGTTTTTCCTTAATAAATAAAAAAATAAAAATACATATATGTCTATAAATCTATTTTTCTTTTTATATATCCATATTTTAATTTTGTTTTTTATATTTGTATAACTGAACTAATTGTAATGTTATATTTTTTATTGTAATAGGCACTCGTGCCGTACAATAAATAATAACCTCAGTAAAGCCGCGGTAATCAGTTTAAACTCTTTTAACAAAATGTTTTGTGTCCAGGCGGATGAAAAATAAAGTTCTGTGTGTGAAATAAAACATGAACCCGGGACAAGTGTTTTCGACTCAATGGTTGCTGTCAGAATAAGGAAATCGAGCGGAGATAAATCCGCCTCGTCGCGTAGCGGGTGACGCTTTTGTCTACCATTCTTAAGGTCCTTAGTTTGATTCCTAGCAGGGTGGATATGAAATATTAATTTAGACGGTTGTTTGAACTGCAATATTTCATCGCTGCCTGACTGGAACCTGAAGAGTAAAATTGATCACCTTACCTTCACGTAACAATGCAGTCGCCTATGCATAGCTGGGAGCAGAAAGAGGAACTAACAAAATGTTGATATTTTGACATTTGAGGCTTTTAAAACAAGGTCTCAGTATACGAGCATATGGGAAGAAGATGCAACCCACTTTGGATCTTTAATTTGTATTTATTCAACTTCATCAAGAGTGGCATTCGGTTCCTTACGAAATGCGTTATTTTATTGACATTATGTTCTGGATAATTTTTATAGCACCATTTTTTCATTACCTTAAGGGCACTGTACAATAAACATCCCAGTCTATCTCACAGCTACAGAGAGTATGGGCAGTTGGGATTCTATTTCCTCGTTTCCAATTATGTTAAATATTTATAATGCACGAGAGCTAGATTACAAAACATTGCAGCTATGGAGCACACAGATATTTAAATACTAAGCCCCTATATATAGTTTACATTATAATATTATACAAATAGTGTATTCATATGTTTTCCTGTAAAGAATCTTCACCGAAAAGTCATAAATTGGCTTGGTGAGTGCTGATATAATAATAAAATTCTTATATATTATATGTATATAAAAAAATAAATAAAAGGTTTACAGATATAATCTAGATTACAATATTTCCCACAGCTACGGAGCGCATGGGGGGTTAGGCATTCATCGCCACTAACAGCCGAGCAAAAGGACTTACCGTGAATGGTGAGTTCCGTGTCTCGGTTGAGTTCGTACAGCCGCAGGGCTTCATCCAACTCCAGTTGGGTGGAGATGGTGCACGGGTCTCCTTCTTCATCCACCCACTTCATGGTGAACACCTGCATTATACCCAGTGAGACAATTATTGCATTCTCAATTCATAAGCTCTCAAGGACCAAATCCATGATTTGAGTTGGTTCTTCATGTAAACCAAATATTTGTTAGTTCGTTCTGTATTGATTTGCTATCTGTTCTTTTTTATTGGAGTTCTCCTTATACTATAATATTATTGTTGTACTAGATTATTGTCTGAGTTATAAGGTGCTATCGCTGTGGAGCCACCCATATGGACAAAAATCATTATAGGACTATCAAAAACAAAGTCAGCTATAGTTTACAGCAAAATAATGGGCCGTAGGTACTCAGGTTGAGAACCACAATAAAAATACTTCAAATTGTTTAAAATATCAATATTGTCAGCAAAATATACTGATAAAGTGGTTGTGGCTTATTTATCTATTTTGATTATTTTTTTTAAATATAAAACAAAAATAAATCATTTCTCCTCATTGGAGTAACCCGTGCTGAGGACTCTTTAAAAAAATAAAAATATTATATTATTTAACTTTTTCAATGACTTGAAAAAAAAAAAAAAACATTGATAGAAATTTGAAATAAAGAATAACTTTAACTGTCCTATCAACTACGTATTATATTTAATGCCTCTCATTTCGTTTGATTGTTATTTACAATGTTACTTAATTGTTCTAATTATATCTTAGTATTTTTTGGTTGACTTATTTATTTACACTTAGTAACGATTTAATTATTTGAATCAGACACAGGGAATTGAACTCAGAACCTGTGTGCATGAGGCAAGCATTTTAGCCACCACATCATGTAGGCCCCTAATAGTTGTATTCCTTCAGAGTAATTGCTGTATTCATACCTGATCTGGTGTGAAACGACATATTGCAATCATTTCTTGGCACAAGTTTTGAAGAGATATGTTTTGATTAATGTAGGTTATCATAATCTCTCCATTGTAAGCAGTCTTCACTCTAATGTCGTTGGTGTTATTGTCTTGGTTCACTAATTGGGTAGGCATCTTGTGAACTATCCTACTGTCCTCTTCCTGTCCAGTGACAGTATTTATTTCTTAGATTTCACAAATCTGAAATCATGAAAAACGATTGAACAAATAAAAAGAAAAACTTGGAAGAAAGACTTAAACGCATTAATTAGTTAATTAAGTTCACTATAGATATGCACAAAATACACATCTTGAAACTTACAACTCAAACTAAAATAAAGAAAAGCTAACTGAAATTGAAATAGAAAGTATATTTACGTTTGTCTAAACTTCTGGATTCTTTATAAAGAGTGTAATTATAAATTGAAAAGCCCATAACCTTAATTGGAAGTAAAGTAACAACGGGTAGTGAATCATAATGTACGGAAACCACCTGAAGAAATTCCAAGGTTTGTGATGACAGTTTCAAGTAAATGTTTCTTGCACCTGACATATAACAAATTAAAAGACTCACGTTTATCTGTTGTTTGTTTATCATAAAAGTATTTTGAATGTAATCCCAGTACTAAATAATTCAATAAAATGTGAATGTACGTTAATATAAATGTCAATAAAGCACAAAACAAACTAATTTTGACGTAAAGAACAAGTGGCAAACCGCAAACACATAGAAAAAAATACAATCGAAACGTAGAAACGAGAGGAGAGAATCAAGAATTTATAGGATTCTGTTGTTATTTTTGCCATACATAATGTTATTCATTTTCAAATAGGTAAAGTGTCCTAGTGGCATAAGTTTTTTATTATAATGATAAAGAAATTGTATTTGATTACTCGAAATACAGAAAAGTTGTTTTGATTATTATACAATAATTTCTGATAAAACAAATAAAAATTTTGTCGATAGATAGTCGTCAAAATTATCTCTGTGCATGGTCCAAAAATACAATATTCGTTTTAAAATAAAAAATGTTCTTTAAAAGGGAATTTTTATTCTTGTCAAATTATTCATTGATAATTTTTTTTGTGGGTGCAATAATAATTTTTTGAAAAGTTGTGTTGTTTAAGATATTTAAAAAATGCATCTATAAAGTGAAATTGCTAATGTTGAAATTAAACTTCTTTAAAAAAAAAAAAACTGTTTGTGATCCCGTACAGTTTAGAAACCGATACATGTCAATTTTTTTAGAGTGGGTTATTTACAATTCATTGAAAACTGTCCCTTATTTGAAAAAATTAGGCAAACAATAAGAAGACGAATATTTCTTTGAATTTTATTTTTAAAAATTGTTTAAATCTATTTATTTTCCAATTAAGACCCGTAGTTCAGATCATTCGTGATGTTTTTAGAAACATCATAAAACTTTGCGGACGCTTTGTCCATAAAATAGATTGATCAAAAATTAGGCCGCGCCAGTTTGAAATCATTACAATATAGATATAACAAACGGAAAAATTACAAAATTTAATAATAGGGTGGTAGGTACCCGTGACGAATGAATATTATATAAATATTGGTAATGGCAGCACTAGCTTGTGACCAGTTAACCAGTGTAAAAAAAGAAGAAGAGTAAATCTGATGAAAGAAATTCCGGAAATATGAGGACGCGATTAGAGTTAATCAAATCACTTTAATTAAGAAGTGTATTTTTATAATATACCACAAGGATTATTTATGGAAGTCTCACGAAGTTGTTATGTCAAATTATGTTCGTTAAGAGTGTACAGTAGTTGTTTCTTCTTTATGGCCGCGACCGGAAGCTGTCACCAATAACTTTAGTTCATTTTACGCTGGCTCCTATCTTGCCCAGCCCATTTCCAAGAAGATTTTATTTTAGAAATTTCATTGTGAATATTCAACATGGTAAGTTTTTCACTCTTTTAATTACTTTTTCCATATTATCTAATGCAACGTTTCCTGTTATTCAGATTATCAAAAACATTTTTTTTTTTTTGACAGTTTACCATGTACTTAAATATTTGTTTTAAAATTATCGTAATTATGCGATTATAATATCAGTATTTTAATTTTCAGACGGACGCTCAAATGGATTGCGCCCTCGATTTGATGAGGCGGTTGCCTCCTCAACAAATAGAAAAGAATTTGAGTGATTTAATAGACTTAGTTCCAAGTTTATGCGAAGATCTCTTATCTTCAGTAGACCAGCCCCTGAAGATAGCAAAGGACCGAAGCAATGGAAAGGACTACTTGTTATGCGATTACAACAGAGATGGAGATTCGTACAGGTCACCGTGGTCTAACACCTACGACCCTTCCCTGGAGGACGGGTCCATGCCCTCTGAGAAGTTGAGGAAGTTAGAAATTGATGCAAATCACGCATTCGATCAATATAGGGAAATGTATTTTGAAGGCGGTGTTTCATCAGTGTATTTATGGGATTTAGACCATGGGTTTGCAGGTTAGTGTGCGTCAATATTTTAATCATAACGTTTTTTTTATATGATCAATTGGTTAATTTTACCATAGACTTTTCTTTATGTAACATGAGAAATGCGAGTATAATGTTTAATAAATACATTATAATTTTATACTCCTGCCATCGACGGTTATTCCAACAATAATATGGTAAAAACATGTTGCTTTTAAGTTTTTGCATTTTGTTAATATTATATATTTATTGAAACACAGGTTGATGGCATAAAATATTTAGTCAAACTGATAACATTTTTTTTATTTTTACATTACACAGTTCTTAATGTGGTTAAAATACATAACACATTATGGTAGGACGGTAGGAGTGCCTTTATTCGTTTATCTTAAATACAATCGGAGTCGATACAAAACGCAGTCAGGTTGAAAGGTACTTGAACTAATAAGGGAGTTCAGTGATTTTTTTTATTTGTTAATAAGCCAAAATTTAAGAATAATAAAATAATTTATCGTATTATCAGCACTAAGTTTTGTATTTTTTAAAATACTTCACGTATAATGCATTAAGTTCCCTTCCCCTTCTTCTCGATGAGTTCTGCTGATTCGTCATTTGACTTACCGTAAACTGAAAATCTATTACAACTCTCTTAACATTGGTTGATTCGGAAGAACTAGTGATGTCATGCAAAGTAGTTCATTTTCATACATTTTTAAGAAACTTTGCCATACAATTCAATGCTCTAATTTTTACCACATGTAAAAATACATTTTTTATATCATATTTCCCGTAGAGCTGAACTTCCTCATTACACACATTATTTTTTTTACAAATAACACAGTAAAAAGACGAAAGAAACATTTTAAGAAAACTTTAAACAATTCATAACAGTAATATAATTATACTAACAATTTTTGGAATTTCCTGAATTGCTCTTTGTCTTATTAGGCGCAGAGAGGTATGCTCAAGGGAAGGGTGGTAATGAATAATCTTAGTTACGATGTTGCCATGTAACGCCTTTTCCATTGAGACATAGTGATTAAGGATCTTCCATGAAGAGGAGGACTGTTCCGGTTTGCAAAAAGTTTGGAAAATTAAAAATAGCTTAAAAAAAATAATGGACATAATATCTGGGATTACTAATTATACACAACATTGAAATATAAATATTTGTACATATCGCAGGATAATTATTAAAACTAGGTTAGTTGAAAATATGCATTTGTGAGTTACCCACTAAAAACACATTTTTTATCCTCGTCCATGAACGCTACAAATAGACAAGTCATGCATTCAAAACATCCTAATATGATTTTCACGACTTTCCTAGTTGTAGTGTTCATAGAGGAAGATACAAATATGTGTTTTTAGTAGGTAACTAAAAATGCTAATTTTGAAGAAATCTAGTTGCAGTAATTACCCGATGAAATTATATAGAGTTGAGTAATTATTAGAGATGAACCGAATGTCCGGTAACTATCCGGTATCCGGTCGGAGGTACTTAATTTTCATGAAATCGACGCCACTAATCGGGTTGTGGTCCCGTGGCTAGGGTTGCGGACTCACGGATCAGAAGTCCGAGGTTCGAATCCCATTCTATCGCAACTTGATTCTTTGTTGAGAACGCCCCCAAAATATTAATATTTGGGTAAATCATAAGAACGCAAATATTTCCTCTTTTTAAAAAAATATTTATTGATATCGACCCTGTTTGAGAAAAAAAAAGTAATCCTCATTATTTGAAAAATGATATTTTTTTTATAAAACGGTCATAACTGTTCAGTATACACTCGAGAAAAAAAAATTAATCCGCAAATAAAAAATATTTATCAATTTTTTTTTAATTAAAAATATTTTAGCGTAAAAAAAATAAAGAGCAAGTGGTAAAACTACCCCAAACTATTATAATTATTTAATTAAAAATCTTATAAACCATTTTGATATGCAACTAATTGATCGATAAAAGATAATTCAAGATATGAAAATATTTTAACTGGTTTTTATTTTATGGACATATTACAAAAATTCGTGTGTTTTTATTGTTTTATTTGACAATGAGCAGGGTATCCAACTATCTGACTTAGGGGTTTGCCGGATATCCCATATTCGGCTAAACCACCATCTGTTTCATCATTAGTAATTATGGCTCATTGAAAACTTCGGGATAGGTTTAAATTTTGGATACACTTCTGCAAAAATTGTAAAAACTTTGGAAAAATGTAAACATTTGATTACCATTTTGAGGATTAAAGCTAATAAAACACACAAATAGAAATATTTTTTACGTAAAAAATTATAATATGTTCACTGTTGATTATTTGTTGCAAAAGGAGGATCTACTTCCGTATTGCACCATGCACGGTGGATGGTGACGGATCCAAATTTTGCAATAGCCCGCAAGTTTTTCAATCAGATTGACTCTTGTGCATCAAACGAGAGCATATTATTTTGCAAATAGTAAGTGAAAAAAGGGGGATCAGCAAAAAATTGTATCTGCCCCCCTCTTCATGCAAGGTCCTCAATTGCTCTGTGAAAATCTAGCACAAACGCTTTGTTGTATTTAGGATTAACCTCCTAATTAGTATGTATGTGGACAGGAGTAATACTGATAAAGAAGGCGGGTGACGGGTCGCAGAAGATCAAGGGGTGTTGGGACTCCATACACGTAGTGGAGGTCCAGGAGAAGAGCTCCGGTCGGAGCGCACATTACAAGCTTACCTCCACCGCCATGCTGTGGTTGCAGACGCACAAGGAGGGCTCCGGTACCATGAACCTCGGGGGAAGTCTCACGCGACAGGTTTGTATTGTTCGCTGTTCTCCTCGTGGATTTGGGTAGTAAAGCTGCAGTCTAAATTCGGAACTAACACTGTATTTCTTCACTGCGGTCTTGTTCCTTTCCCCATCTCTGAATAATGAATAGAGCTTCTCGTTACTATCCGTGGCCCAGTTATAGGTCCCGTCGGATATAAAGATCTGGTGGCTTCCGAAAGGAATTTCAAGGCTTTCAAAAGTTTTGTAACCATTTTGGCGAATCGATCATGTCCGATTAATTCAATCCCAGTCGGCGAAGAATTCACTTTCCACTTTTCCTCAATCCAATGAAGTACATATTGCGTACTTCTGGATTACCTTCTTTCAGCAAAAAATTGCTAAGGTTACCAGATTACACAGAGCTCCCTCTGGCACCTTTTCTCATTCAGCAACAAGGAACTTTTTCTTTTATGTGGGCACCGCCGAAGGCACTTAAGTCCTCAGATGCGGTGTGCGGTATGCTGTCTGTGGTGGGCAAGCTATATTTGTACTGGGAAACTAGAATAAGGTGAATGTACTGACCGTGTGTATTTGATTGTTCACAAATTGACAAAACTGCACTTATGACCATGAAAGGTTTTTAAGTTTCAATTTGTTATTTTCGCAGTTTGATTGTAAAGATATAGGAAATTTTCGGCAAATTAGTTTTGAAAAATTGATTGTGAAAATGCGAATCCATTGTTCTTACAACACGTCGTGAGGGCAGAGAATCTCCAGATTGGTATTGCGCTTTCTTTCATCCTGTTAGGAATGCAGTCTTGTGTAGCTAATTCCAATCACAATGCGCAAATGTGATGCATTTGAGTAAACATTTTTTGTTATACTAAACAAATGATATTGTGAGAGTTCCACGTACATTTTTATATTTATTTATACTTTTCAAATTTAATTGATTTATTTTCAAAATAATAACAATAAAAAATTAAAACAATCAAGAATATGTATATCGCACCTCCGGTAAAATAGAGTCATAATGTAAAAATTCTGTTTTTGAATTAAATGTACAGAATAAATTATTAAAAACACTCCCATATGCCAAAAAAAGACAGCTTTACCGTTTAACAGCTTGATGACATATTTACACTAACATTTATTTACGTGTCTATTCTCAAACAGTGTCTTATTTTTTTTGTTTTATTTATTATAATCGAGATTTTCTGTAAACAATGTAATAGCTTTTTTACATATACATTGGCATTGCTTTAAGGGGTGGAAAAAAATTTCAATGAATAATTCAACATGTTATTTTAGTTTTTAGGCTCTCTTGGAAATTGTTCTCTCTTGAGTTACGACTTTGTTTTATCAGATGTCTTTCAAAGTATATGCTTTCGTTCTTAGTGATAAGCATTATATTATTCAATAAATTGTATCGTATAACTGAAAATACAAATGATTTTTATGTCATTTAAAAGATCTTATAATTTGCCCCATATTAGTTTTTTTAATAATTAAGTCCATGAAATTTAATATTATCTTGGATTCAGAAAAAACATATTTCGATGTTTGATAGAAGGTAAGTATTATTGTTTGAGCAGAACACTGACTGTTTGTTCCCGTGTTTCAGGCTGAGCAGGATGCCGCCGTGTCGGACGCCAGCCCTCACATCGCCAACATTGGCCGAATGGTTGAGGATATGGAAAATAAAATTAGAAATACGCTCAATGAGATATATTTTGGTAATTGTTTTATATGGTTTTTTAGTTAATCTGTCTCGGAACTTAAAATCCACGGTAAAACAGATGTATTGTCTTATTTATTTAATGTATTTTTGAAATATTTTAATCATCGTGTATTATGTGAATAAAGATACTGTCAATGATCACGTAACGGATGAGTCACAAAATGTTCTTTGCTACTTGTGTTGGTACTTGAATTCAACATGGAAATATGTGCATTTTAGGACATTTGTGTTTATTCAACTGGAAAATAATGGTTTTGTTTTCGCCACTGAGGAAGTTCAGTGGATTTTCAATTTTTTTTTGTTTGTCAATAGATTTTTAAACTAAGCCACATTTAAAAAAATACTATAATTTTTTTAAGTATTTTTAAAATTACTTCACGTGTGACGTCTCGAGTTCCCTTCTTCTTCTTCTCGGTGAATTCTGCTAATTCGTCAGTTAACTTTTCGTAAATCAGAAGTCTATCACAACTCTCTTATCATCGGTTGATTCGGAAGAACTAATGATGTCATGCAAAGTAGTTAATTTTTTTCATACATTTTCATGAAACTTCGTTGTGCGATTTAGTGCTCTAATTTTTACCACGCGTAAGAATACATTTTTTATATCCAATTTCTCATAGAGCCGAACTTACTGATTCTGCAATTTAGCATAAAGAGTACATCCCGGTATGTATGTTTAGATTGAAATATTGTAGAAATCTCAGAAGTAGACTAACAATTTATTTATTTAACTTTTTGTATAATATTAATCGCACATTGGCCACTACTGCCAGATGGAAATTTCTTTCAACCGAACAAATAAATAAAAGGTGTTATTTATTTTTTGTTTCAATGCATGTGCGAAAAAAAAGTAAAATTAAATAGGCACAAGCTAAAAAGCAAAATAAAATGTATACATAAATTAATTAATTTCGATACTAGTCTTCAATAGGAAAATGGGAACATATTTTTCTATGAAGAGGAAAAGAGTAGAGTTTAAGGAAGAGATAGGAAATATTTCTTCAAACGTGATTTGAATAAAGTTGCTGGAGAAACATCTTCGATAGTGGATGGGTGATGATTCCACATTCGAGGTGCGTGGACAGTATATGAGCTTGAAAAAGAGGAATTATGGATGAGAATTAAGAGGATGTTTTGAGTGTGAACAAAGAGGTAAGCCATGATCTGATAAGTCTTTAAATTTTGAACCAAGATGTAGTGGAGCTTTAGGACTATGGAATACAGGCAACAAAAGAGGGTGTGAAAATCTCTCTCCTGTCAAATTTTGAACCCCTTTAGTTGCTCACGATAATCAGATATGTGGTTATAGTTTTTAAGACCAATAGGTTTTTAGTTTAACAGTATTAATATTTTATTCGTGCGACGTTGAATAAATTTAGTACAAAGGTTTAAAATATGTACATTTTGAATTGCCTGAAAACAAGATGTTTCGCGCCTTATGGGACAAGCGGCTCATATGACGTTTTCGCGCCATACTTATATACAATGTTTATTAGAAGTGCAGTCAGCTAATGACGCCAACTGCGACCTGTTTTGTGTGTGCTCATTTTTAAACCTGAAAATTATAAATGGAAACTTGTTTCGAATACATTGATAGTTACATCATTAGAATTATAAAAATACATTCTAAATAAATGTATATTATATTTATTTTATTGGATAGGCAACGGACAACAATCAAATCATAAGATACATATTATAAATACATTTATCAATTCAAATTAGAGCTTATAATGAAATAGAAGAGTGATGGTACACAACTTATATTATTATAAATATTAAAATAAATGTACACTTTGATACAGAGCACCAATGTCAGTCGCACAGTTACACATTGTAATAAATATTATATGAATACGAGTATAGCCGGCAGTTCAGTGTACTCGCATTATGTCTCTAGTTATTAGTCATGAATGTATATCCATACTGTTCGATACTTTAAATAAGAAGTAACCATTTCCCTTTCAGGCAAAACAAAGGATATCGTGAACGGGTTGCGATCGGCCGTAGCCCTCGGGGAACAGCGGAGGCAGGCGGAGCTGCACCAAGACCTGGCGGCCGCTCTGCAGCGCCGACAGGCAGCGCGCCCCGCGGACTGAGGGCTCCGTCCCCCCTACCGAGGGCCCCCGCCCCACCTGCACGCGCCGCTCTCCTCGCACCCTATCCGTTACTCTCTTTGTTTAGTTGAATGTAGTCTAACTTAATTTTACTGTTCATTTATAGTATTTTTATCATAAATTTTCTATTTATAAAATAATTTGTCGATAGATATAATTTTCATAAATAACCAAATTCGCCGTTACTTATTCTAGTGAAAATATTTATTTTACTAAAGCTAATAAATAATTGATAAAGTCATCCAAACTGACACTAATAAGTACTTTTTATCAGAGATACATTATATGTATTTATAATATGTGTATATAAATATCTCCTATCTAAAAAATAATATTTACGATAAACCTTACATACTTTTTATTACATTGTTGAGCGCATCTTTTTATTTATTTTTATTCTTTTGGTATTTAGTATATTATATATATGTATATATAATATAGTAACCTTATTCAAGTTAGATTTAATGCGTAATTTGCTTTTCGAGTTTCATCCTTTTACTAAAAAAAGAAACCGGTCAACGAATGTTATGGATGTATTTTTCATATATTTGTTAGCGCAGAAATAAAAAAATTGCGGCCAAACAAATGCTTTAAGACTGTCAATGGCATTTCCCCCATACTGGAATCAGTAATATATTATTATCATACTTTTAGATACTACTTAATTTTGGTTAATAAGAAATATTGTCACTGTAGCATTTATAAATATTATTGTTTATTGAATATTCTATGTTTCCTGCATAATCTTCTCAGAAACAGTTTTGTTGTAAATTATAAATGTATAAAGCAACAAACAAAATACGAACTAGTAATATTGTTACAGTACTTTGTCATGTTTTACACGAGTAAACTGATATGAACACAAATAGACTAATGCGCGTTTCTTATCTTTTAAGGGCGTGTCTACAATTTCAGCAATAACTTTCTGTGACCCAATTGTACAGATTAGTACTTTTCATTTCTCATTTTTACTTTGCGATTAAGTATTATAATTTGTTTATTAGTTATGTGCATATTTATAGGAATCAATCGAACATTTTGTCTTTCAACATACATTTTTTATTACACAATATGACAGTAAGACAAAACCATACAGATTTTGCTGATTATCTTTGAGAGATTTTAATATTATTCAATTGAATACGCTAACATTATTGATTTATTTACGTAAACGGAATTGAAACATTCAGTCCAACTTCAAATGTCAAAACTACCCACAACTTTACTGTGAATCTTTTACATTGCTGGGATTTTTTCTCACTTCACTTGCCATTTGTTTATATCAATTTTGTAGTGTACAATTGCGCTACATCATATTATAATATAATATATAGCCTAGACATAATGCGCCAACTGCGGAATGTAATGAGGGTGCAAATTACAGGAGCAATTAGCAGTGTTTTTTTTACTCATATATTTAAAATAAATAGTAAATATCGTTGTGTTTCTGCATAAGTTGGTAACTACAAATTTTCAAGAAATGAGATGTCTTCGTAAATGGCATTCAACAATTTATTTTATTTTATAAATACAAAAAATAATATTTTATAACATTCGGTTTTGCAGTTTTATTTGAATTGTTGATTTGGAATGAGCTTTTAACTTTAAAAGTGAAATATCTCACAACTAGTAAAATGTAGTAACCAACTTGTGCCAGAAACCCGACTATGTATGACTTCTTTTTAACAAAAATACTAATATAGTTTTGTTTAATAACATTGGTACCCTTTTTACAAATCCACAGAGAATTAGCAAAATATCTTCTACTATACAAACCATGACGTCCAGAAAGGTTTCAACTTGTTAACACGGAGTGTACTAAATAGATATATATCGCATATATTTAAATTATTTTTAAGTCATCGGTTACTGTGCAAACGTGTTCACTGTAAAGAATAACACATTACAAAACTTGAATAGTTTTATTTTTCCCGCATGTCCTTCCATATTTTTTAATTATTTAGCCCCAAAAAACCAAAATTTCCAATTTATTTCTCTTAAAATGTACTAATTGATAAAAATATAACAAATTTAATTTGAGATATACTCGCTAAAAATATTACAGCCATATTATTTTTAATTAAAAGAAAACTTTACCTATAAGTCTAGTTATCCATGTTCACACCCCGTACCTGCTCTATAATTAATATTTTTAACCTCTAGTGTCGTAAGATTTAAAAGGCCTTTGAATTTTTTTTTTTTTTAATGTATTAAAAATACTTTATCAAAATAAACTATTTCAAAAGATCAACACTGACTGAACTTACATGAGCTCGATTTCAAAATTTTATTTTCTGCATACACAGAGATTTTTAATTACTCATTCCTTAATAGGCACCCAAACTTAATGACATTGAGTATACCATGCGCGGTCCGTCCATAGAACGCATGGAGCCTTTGCTCCCCTAAAATTTAGTAAAATGTTTTTAATATATTACATTTAACAATTCAATTATTGTAATACCTAACATTAAGATTACTATAAACTAATAAATTGCAGGGGGGTTTTGCTATCACCTTGCACAAAAATTTCATAAGGCATTGCACTCCCCACGCACATCGGTTCGCTAGCGCAGACATGCGCGTACTAGCTACTGGCTGATCTCGGGTATCGAATGAAGGTACCAAATATAAATTTCATGTCCTGCGCCGTACTGAACTCGCCATATGCGCAAACTTAAGATTCTTACTAGGTTGTGGAAGCAATCTGCTCAGCCCGATACATTATTTTTTAATCATTTTCTCAAGATCTCCCTCATTACTTAAATATAAAATACTTTCCAATATTAGCAAAGGTTTTATGGTCTAAATCTAGATAATAGGATCATCATTATCATTCCCTTTCTGCTCCTAATGGTGCATAGGGCACTGCATTGGTACACCGGCTGCAGTGAGTCTTGATCATTTTTGTTACATGATTAGTCTTACACTTCAGGTACCAGTCCAGGGGTGGTATTCTGAATGCAAAAGCGCACATAGAAATGCATTTTTACATACTATATACACGGTAAGAGCGTGCTCTTTGCGTACAATTCCGTTCAGAATACCAGAACCAGCCAGGGGCTATACAATTTTCTAGCATTAAAAACACCCTTTAAAGCAAATATTTAATGTCAACCATGTCAGGAATCAAACCTGAGACCTATTGCATGGTAGACAAACGTAATAGTATATCTGCATTTCTTGTAAAAGATAATTTAGAGTCCTCCAATCCAAACTCGTAGATATTTTATGCTTTCAACATTCTCAAGCACCTGTCCATTTGATTTAACACTGTTAAAATAGTGTTACTTACCCGTTACTTCCTTAAAAAAAATTCGCTTGAAATTACTGAGCTGCCCGCTTGGTAGCTACCCGTATAAAAGAAAATGCCGGATTACTGGCAGGGCCACAGAAGTGAAGTGCCAGATTAAAGAGGGAGTACTGTATGTATATCAAGTCTTGTATTCTATCTAGACTCATATTTTGGGTATGTTCTAATCTTTGTACACAAATTCTGAATTTTTCGGGATTGGAAGCTGTTAAGAATGTATAACGATCACTTAACCCAGCCGATGACAGATCATAAGGTTTGTAAATGCCTAGACCTATACTTTTATATTCAACAGCTTCATCTCTGTTGAAAAATATCTACAAACTGTATGTCAGGGAAAAATCTAGAATTAGTTTGCTAAGATTTGGACATAGCCAAAGTATTGTTGGTAAAAATAATCTGGTTTAGCCCTTTTCTTTCTGTGCTAAAAAAACTCCATGTGTTCCGGTGCTGTACACATACAAAAATGAGGGATTTACATTCTGAAAAGTGGAACATTCATAGGCAATTGCTTTAATTAACTATATTTGAAGCAAGTGATAATAACATAAAAAAAACAATTTGCTAACGTTCAAAGTGAGCAAATGGACCACCCTTAGCGGAGTTCTAAAAGCAACTGGCGTTTTGTGGCCAGTTAGATTCATTATTATTATTTGTAATTAAGGCTCTAGCATTTTTTTTACACTTGTTTAGAATGAAGAAATATATATCAATTTCAGAAAAAAATTGTTATAATGGAAAAAGACGCATTCTTATTTTTTTCGCTTGATATACCATCATGAGAGTTGCACATTGAGGGATATCAATTTTAATTTTCTCAAGCAGCTGTGGGCAACCTAAGTTGGTATTGACTATTTTGTAAAAGAATAGAATAAGTTGTTATCGACTATTTCATAAAATACATTTGATATTTGCATCGCAAAAACCTCTTAATGCTGTCATTGTGGGTTGAATTGAAAAAAAATATATGCATGGCATTTGTGTCGAGGCATTGTTCCGCTAATTAGCACGGAGACATAAAAACAATCACTGCAGGTAATGTAAACTACTTGAAAGATTCACCACTTAGGTTTAATTATTCCCATTATATTTTTTATGGGAAAAATGGCTCTCCGCCACTCGGTGATTTATTGTAATAAATAATATATAAAATCTATAATATTCTGGAATCAGGAGTGGAATAGTACCTGAAAAATTCCAGAATTATGCCCTGTCGGATATAAATGGCTGGTTTTAATAATTACACTTGGTCCTTATTACGTCACTCCTTCATTTTGTGAATTTTTGGGCTTGTAATACTTTTCACAGGCTTTTATTGAGTCCAGTTTCACCCCCACTTTGGAGTCTAATTTAGAGTAGATTTGATACGCGGGTACTGAACCAACATATTTTACGCCAATGACAGTTTTTTTAATCAATAAAGCCATGTTTATGCTGTATTTAGTGTTTTATTCCATATTTGACTTTCCTAATTAGGCCTGCCAAGTCCTTGCCTGATTATAGGGGCCATTTGCGCAGAAAAAAAAGATTAGCAATTGTTACATTTAGTCAAAACAGGTTGCATGAAGAGGTAAAATTAAACAACCATTTTATCAAAAACGTAAGAATTTTTAAACTTTAAACTAACTTTTTATTTTGTAAAGTATTTTTTTTTAAAATTGTTAATTTTAGATTATTTTCAAAACTGAAGCGTTCACATTTATTTTCAGTAAGATTTAACAGCTAATAGTGAATTTTAATAATCATAAAAAAGTTATTTCAAAATATGCGAGTACTGAAGAGGCTGAAAATGAATTTAATAAAATAGTTTTGAAGGATTAGAGTAAAAAAAAACCCTAAAAACATGCACATTCGACAGTGAAGAATTTATGGTTTGTCACATCATATTTAAAAAAAAAAGAGAAATATTTGCATTCTTATGACCCACATATATAATTTTGAGGGCTATTTTCAACTAGTTGTAAATGACTCACTATTCGAAAATGGAATCAAGTTAGGGTAGAGTGGGATTCGAACCACGGACCTTCGGTCCGTGAGTCCGAGACACTAGCCACGGGACCACAACCTGATTATTAAGGGCATGACTAAAGAAGTATTCTGGAAGAGATCTTGTAGAATGACTTGTGTCGGTTAGGTTAGTTTTATTTTTCAGTCTTTGTTAGAGGAAAGTCCTTTGGCCCCGGACAATGAAGGTTAGTAACAAGAAGGCTTGTAATGAAAGTCGATTTATATTTTATAAACCATTTATTTAAAAAATTATAAATTAGCAGCTTCAGGCGCAGGTGCCGCAAAACATTGCTTGGAAATGCAACAAATTACTTTATACACAATGGTCACCTCCGGGGCTAACGGACTTACCCCTACTCTATTATACATAAAGGTGAGTTGATTGTTCTATGTTCCCGTGTTATATCGATATCAGCATCACCTCACTGATCGTCCACACACACGACTCGAGTACGAGACATCGCTAATTAGCGAGAGATGCCAAACAATATTTAGTGGTTCACAGAACATCCTCTCCCAGGGAACTTCAATTCATTTATATCTTCTTGATTACATCAGAAACTTAATTTCAAAAATTCATACGTATAAAAAGAAAAACTACTCGATATATGTGCCATTATTAATAAACGCTAAATAATTTACTGACACCCACATGGGGAGAGAGAATTGCTGCGCTCATATTTCCATTAGATGGAATACTGTATTTGTACTAATAAGCTTACGAGCACAGATAGCACAGACCTAAAAATTATCTATAATTAAGGGCACAAGCTTACCATGGGGTGGACAGGATGTTCGGTGGTTGTACTGTCCAGTGAAGGAACTACGATGGCGGAGAACCCACCACAGTAAATAAATGTTCAGATGTTTTTCCACAAAGGATTTTATTGGTAAAAATAATTGCAGAAAATGATAAAAATCATCGTCCAACATTTCCTTAAGTAGCTCCTTCGAGTATAGTGGTACACGCACTACATCCGTCTTCACTCTCGTTAACAATAGTATTCTAGGATATTAGATAATTTAGTTTAGAGAGAGATGTCCATAGGACACTCCTTAATGCACAACTCGAGATCACCGGATCGTGGGAACGGATAAAGCCAAAAGGGGGAAACAAGCGCGCAGATTCTTCTCGCCTCAGCGTAAAATGGTTCAATTGTCGGAAAAATTAACGCTCCATATTATTTAAATTTTATTTAATTTTATTAATAAACTTTTCAACTTGTCATTGTAAATATCAAATCCCGATAATATAACAAACACACTGCGGGCACGGGGAAGTAATCCCCTCACCCGCCATAACCGCGCACCGACTACATTACGCAGCGCCCCCTGAGCGCTCACTCGGGGGCAGACTGCGCTAGGAAGTAATAAATACAGACTGCAAAATGGAAAGTGATCTTCTCTAGTGAGTATTATGTACAAGGCCCAATTAAAACGTCGGTCGCACGGGAACTGAGTCCTTTTCGGTTCAATTACAAGTCGTATAAATAGGATAACAAAAGGCGTACGGAGGTCCTTCGGCCGGGGAGGGGCGGTGATACACTGGCCCGATAATCACTTCCGCACACAAAACTTCCATCTTCTTTTGTCATTATTATATATATTTATAAAAGACCAGTCCATGTATTATGTTTAATGTTTCATTACAATAATGAGAGTGTTGTTGGGGCAGAAGGGAAGAGCCGCAGCCTATTTGTCCAGGGCTGTGTTGGCCTTGATGGCGATCACGCACTCTTCTCCGCAGGACTTGAGCACGGTGCACTGCAACAGAAAAAGGGGGCGGTCAGGGGGCCGTCAGCTGAACGCGCGCCGTGCTACGGAAAGGGGGACACTCACCAGCAGCTCCTTGCCGCCCTCGAAGTCCGAGCGCAGCTGGGTGCCCAGGTCGCCGTCTGGCACTTTCAGGTCCTCGCGCAGGTCCCCGTTGTCAGCCATGAGGGTGAGGTAGCCGTCGTCGATGTCCGTCAGCTGGTAGTCCTCGCGCTTCACGTGCGGCACATCCATATTGTGAGTGGATGGACAGATATCTTCATACCTGGAATGCGCATGAGTAATAGGATATTGCGGAAAATGTTTTTGAATTCCATCAGCATTGTCATTTTTATATGATTTTTTCACAAAGGACATGCGCGCACCAACTTTTTGTGAATACTAATGATTACAAAAAAAAAATTGCAATACCTAATACGTAAGAGAGCTGTACATGCAGTTTAGTAATTTGAGTCCAGGAGACTTCTTAATGTTTCTAGTTTCAATTTAAATACTAATTTGTAATTAACTCATTTGTTTCCCTGGACATTATACAACTTGTACACACTTTTCGTGGCAGTGCAAAGGCAAATTGTAAATTTTGTAATTTAATGAATATAAGATTAAACGAGCAAAATATTTTTTTCAGTATAAAGATGCTCGCAATAAAACTACATTACTGCCCCTCCCAAAAAATGATTTGAAATAAAAACCACACTTATTTACACACCGATAAAGTAGATTAATTTGTGGTTTATATATGGATCGATTTTTTTTAACAAAGCAACTGAATATAACACTGGTTGAGAAGATGCGCGGTCTGACTTTTTTTCATACAAACGCATTCATCATGGATTAAGGCACTAGAGGTATGATTTTTTGCACACCATAGATGACCACCATTGGCGTGTACCTATGGTTTTTTTTGTTGATAAATTGTCTTATATAGGAGCTAAGACCATCCAAAAACTGGATGCACAGTATACAAATATTAAAAAAAAAAAACAAAAGTGGTTCAGTTTTAGGGAAGCAGAAAATGGGAATATTAGTTTATTTTGGTTAGGCATAATCAGTCCGACATACAGTCGTCTTTTCCGCACATAATTCGGGGAGGCACCAGTGAGTGACAGAAAAACCATATTTTTATATCTATTCATTAAACCGCTCCGCCACCGTGTATCCCTTTAAATCCGAAAATGCAATTCCTTAAGAATAGGGTAACAATGACGATACGCGATTTGTGTATTTTTTGCACAGAAAAAAAGCTTAATTCATCGACAAATATAACAATTGTATAATGGAGATAATACTAAATTACCTAATCTAATAAATAGAACTATACACAACTTTTAACAGAACATTACATTAATGTAGTAAATATTCGTGACTGCTATATAACTAATTTAAGAGCTTTTTGATAGTGAAGGTTGTAAAAACATTTTTAACTACATCAAATGGCACCGTTAGCAAAACTGGGTGGATTCACAGAATCGAGTAACACGATGCGGTCTACTCTGGCAAATGTCAAATATTAAAAAGCCCGAGAGCTTACAATCCGCAGTAAGAACAACTGTCCCACTGAAAATATTGTCAAATGCTAACTATAACTACTACCAAAGTAATAATCGGCCACCTCCGGGTGTGCAGATGTATTTTCACAAAAGGTAATAAGAATTTTCGCAAGACTGGAAGAATCGAACCATCACTCTGCAGATCTAGTAAACTCACACAAATGGGTACAACAATTGTACGATGCGAGCGATGGCGCGAAGTATTAAGCGTGGGTACGCACCGCGGCTTAAAGTAAATAACACCAAAACTTGTAATACACTCGCGAATGGAACTGCAGTCAGAACGCTCACTTAATCGACGGCGTCACTCGGTACTCACTTCTTTCCGTTGAATATGTCGATGCCCACCATGTGAACCTTGGCGTGGCCGTGCTTGCCGGTCTTGGAGGTGGACATCTCCACGATCTTGCAGGGCCGGCTCTTGAGCATGACGAAGCCGTTCTTGCGCAGGGCGCTGCACTGCATGGGGAAGGTGGCCGAGGCTCCGGAGTCTCCGGTCTCGAAGTGGGTGTCCTCCATGTCGGTCATTGTGGATACGTCGCTCGTCTGATGTGCCTTACTGGGGACTACTCGCACGGTCTCGCGGACTCTGTGCGATACTCTGTGGGAAAGAAACGAATTCTCATATTAGTAACCATTTCTGACGGAATACAAGTGCATCGATAGTAAACAACGACTATATCTGCGCAATCTTATTTCGAACGAAAGCTTCGACACGGTTTACAGAATAAAGAATAGCGTACATGGCGTAACAATGAGGTTATTTTCAAGCACAATATGTCGATTCGTACCTATCTGTAAAAAAAAACGAACGCGTCAAAAAAAAAATTGTTTGATCGCGAACTCAGCTAACTTTGAACTGTTTAATCTAGATCCTTATTCGAAAACGGCGGTTCTACGGAGTTAACGAAAATTTTTCAGAAAACCGGGATCGAAGAAAAAATATTGACCTCTGGTGGCACCATGATGTAGACATGTGGCTCTATAGGTGTCGAAAGTAAACCTTTGTAAAAGTGAATGTTCTCTCGATGCAAAGGCTAAGTAAACCGATAACATGGGTATTATCATTTTTTTGTGTAAAATCGTATTTCTTAACGCAATATTGTTCGCCAAAATAAACCGAATGCCGACAAAAAAAGACGTGGTTTGTCAAGTCAAACCAGCCGGTCAAAACTGGCCACAGAAACATTTCACCGCGGGTTGCGATTACTAAGAGACTTTTGATATCGAAGTGATGTACGTATGGCACCAGAAAATACTTACAACAATGAATTAACACAGGTAACTACACAAAAATCCACGGCGAAAATGAAAAATTCATTTATACTCACATGTGACTGAGATGGGTTCTTCAACCGAAAGACCCTGTTGCGCCTGCGTAGCAGATTTAAGACTCATTTCCTGCGACGGGGACGACAGTTACGGCTTCAGCGCAACTATTTTATGCGGGAATTTCAAAATATTATATATTTTTTTAGTAATAAATCGGTAGTTTATTAATTTTTCGCGCTTTGTTTTATCGGTTTTTGTAAACTAATATTTTATGCGTCATATTTTAAAAAGTTAATTTATTTACTGCCTAAGAAAACATACGAAAAAAGAGATAGATTTTTCAAAATGTCGCGACCTGTTTTACTTACTGCACAAGGTTATTAATTTTTATGTCATTCGTCGCTAGATGTCAGTAGTTTCTTTAAATTTACAAATCATTACACGTCACCTTTGACGTTTTGATACATTTTTGGCGGGATATTTTTTTCGACGCATCGTTCTATCGTTTTGCTTCTATCTTCGTTGTCCTTATTGATACAATGCAAAAATATTGATAGAGGTGGTTGAAAAATAAATGGTGAATAATATAAAGATCTTATTGCGTTTTTGTATCTTTTTTAACTTAAAGAAATTTTGGAATTATTAGGAATATTAAAAAATAAATTGCTGGAGAAAAGTACGAAGAATAGTCAGGGCTGCAAAAAGTTTGATTGCATACATATTATATACTATGAATTCAGACCCCGGCGGGATACGAACTCGCGATCTCCTGTTTACTAGATATAGCCACGGCGTGACGCGGCTGTCGTGTTGTGTTAAATATGAAAATTTGGTTAGTTCGCATGAGAATACACATAAAAAAGAACGAAACAATATTACACACGTAAGCGGTATTTTCTTGAGTGGATAGGTATGTTCTTTTACTAAATTGACGCCGACTTCTAGTAGACATTTTAAGGTTATCCGGAGTTTCAGGGTCGAATTTTGAAATAAAATATTAAATTAAATATAAATAATATAAACAAAGAAATATTACCGAATATTCAGGTATTTTAAATTTAATCATCATCGTCATCATCGTTCTTTCCTATTCGCACCAAGTGGTGCACGGGGCACTGCATTTGTACTTCTCTTCCATAATGCTGTCTACCTGACTACGTACTCTTCCATAATGCTGTTTACCTGACTACGCACTCTTCCATAATGCTGCCTACCTTACTACGTAGTCTTCCATAATGCAGTTTACCTGACTACGCACTCTTCCATAATGCTGTCTACCTGACTACTTACTCTTCCATAATGCTGTCTACCTGACTATGTACTCTTCCATAATACTGTCTACCTGACTACGCACTCTTCTATAATGCTGTCTACCAGACAACGTACTCATCCATAATGCTGTCTACTTGACTCTTCCATAATAATGTATATCTGACTAGGCACTGCAGAGCCGGACTTACCATTAGTTGCTTGGCACAAAGAACCGAACAGTTGCTTACAAGGTAGGGGAGAATAATATTCTTAGTGGTGGGGGTCAGTGGTATGCAAGCTCCTGACGTCACTGCGACCTGTAAATATCTATTGTGACGGGGGGAGAATAATATGCTCGTATTAATAAACATCATGTATATTACCGACCCCTTGCAGTATGTGACGGGGCATTGAGGCATTGTTTCATCGTGATGTCTATCTGCCTATTGACTATGCAACGTTCCATAATAAATGCAAGAAAATGAAGGTTTTACAGTATTTAAAGATTTTCGATTAACCAGTCTAAAATAACAAACATTAATTTATTTATTTTCGGACTTATTCAGTCTATTTATCAACTGTAAATATATATATATTTAAATGTAGGTATATCGAGGTACAATTAAATTAAAATAGAACTAAATAGAACTAAATAAAATTAAAGATAGGACAAAAAAAATACATCGAGACAAGATCTGGCCTATTTTAGCGATTGTTTAAATCTAGATTTACACCAAAATAGTAGTAATAGGGACATTGGTGCATGCAAGCCATAGTTTGTGCTGAGCAGATCGAGGAACTGCATATCATTATTTCGCAATCGGCGGACCGGAATATTGAATGCAATTTGTTCTAGTAATGATGGTACATTAATCAAGTTATTAAATAAACTAAACATGAATGAAAGTCAATATTTGAGATTTTAAACATTGACTCCAAATATCTCCAAATATAGTCCCCCTCTCATGGCCAATCACACATGCTTCTTTTTTTAGCGGACGATGATGCTCCGATTACTTATGATTTATTCGGTTTACATAAAGGGAGACCAGATCGCTGAGGCATATTCTAGAAGTGGACGAACAGCAGTAGAGCGCTTTAACTGTAGAGATAGATATACATATAAGTAGTCACTAGATGTTCTAATAACAAAACCTAAAAGTGCAATGTGCTCATGAAAGGTAAGTTTATAGTTCACGTTAACTCCGAGGTCCTTAATAGACTTGACTATATCTAAATAAATATTTGTAATTTCTTATCAAAGGAAATTTGTTATTCAACTCAAAAAAATAAATTATTTTAAACTTTTAAATATTTCATTTTAGGTGGTTTGCTTTGCACCACATAAAAAAATATGTTTGACGAAAACAGATAATGGATTTTGGATTATTTTTAGTATTTTACTGTCGTTCACAAAGAGCCAAAAACGAGTAAAAGAGAATACATTAACTAGATGGTTAACAAACAAATTAAGAAGAAGAGGTGCCAGATGGGCACCCTGAGGTATACCTGATGTAATTTCGATATTGACTAATAAACAGTTTCCAATGTTAACCTTTCGCTGTCTCCCATTTATTTATTTCACATAAAAATAAAAAAATAAACTTTTCTATGTGAAGACAAGATAGATATTCTATTAAGATAAGATTTGACGAATGACAATGACAGTAATTTTTCAATAAGAATAACTTTAAGGTTAAATTTATCATATATCCAATGCCTTTGCAAAATCCGTCTAGAGAACATCAACTTGCTGACGACTCTCAAGTGCTTTGGTCTGTGAATATTCCAGCAAATTTGAAGTACGTAGTTGATCTAGCACTTCTAAATCCGTGCTGGGCTGGTAGTAATATATTCAATACGTGCTATAATGCGTTAAAATTGCGTTCACAATACAAGCCATGAAATCCGACATGAAAAATTCCTTTGACTTGTTGCTATACGGTGCATAAAGTTATAACTCAAACAACCAATGACAGGTCTTAAGCTGTTTAAATGGCTATGCTTCCATAAAAAAATAATGTACAAATTGGAGCTAGAATGCAACACATCTTGCAGCTACAAACCCATTATGTACATATTGAAATAATAACATGCAGAGGTTGGAAAACTATTCATAATGTCGGCTTTATAATATTATATTCCCATAACCAGGCACTGCTTGTCAATTAATGTATTTGAAATTCCAGTTGAAATAGTGTTATGGCACTGATAAGTTATAGTATAATAATTAGTCAAAATACACCTAACGGCATACATGTACTCATCCCTTGTGGGGATCGAACCCACGACCTTTGGATTAGAAGTCCAACGCGCTATCCTCTGCGCCAAAGGGACATGGACGGTGGTGTCTGTAAACATTACTTTGACTATTGTTTGAATAGTAGTAGGTATTCATGGACAAAGATAAGTGTGTTTTCTCTGGAAACACAAGTTTCAAGAATAAAATAAGTAATAGGTATATTTATAATAAATATTATATTTCTTCGATTCCGTAGTCAACTTTTTCAAAAGCTGGTAATCGCGAATGTTATTTTCATCGCTATAAGATAATAATGGTGTAAGTATTAATTTTATCTGTGTAATTGATCAAAAACCAGTAAAAATGACACTAACATGACAATACATGTGTTTTAACTAAGTAAATATTTAAATTGCAACGTGTAACCGTAGCGTGTTCTAGTACCTACCGATAATTTTTATAATACCGTATGAGCCCGAATGTAACTCGACTTATTTGTTTATTTGGAGCAGGAATGAAAGGGAAAATTCGCTAATCTCAAACCCCGAATGTCTTTTTTAGGAAAATATGTTATTTTGAGTAAAATATATATCCGGCCTAATATATGGTACGCGTAGGTATGTTGTTTTCCCGACAGGAATGTAGCGAGCGCGCAAACCACATCACGAATTGGAATTAGTTCTCTGATATGCGATAGGTGGCGCTTTAACCCAATGAAAAGTTGGAAAAACAATGAAAATATTATTTGACAATATTTTGTACGTCAAAAACAAAATAAACTTTCATAATATTAAGAATAATTATTTTCTCGTCACTGTTTTGACAGAATATATAGCTATATTTTTGGTCCTTGTCCAGGCGGATGAAGAATACAGTTCTGTGTGTGAAATATAATCAGAACCCCGGACAAGTGTTGAAGATTGAAATCGACTTAAACAGAGCGAAAATATTTTTGAGAGGGGAACTGTAGCATATTATCGATGTCGATGGTTAACTGGAGTTAACAATGAATTGGACGCCCGATAAAATATATAATTGATTGATTTGGTGTTTATTTTGTAGAACTCCATATTATAATTAGAAATCAAACACTGATTTGAGTCTATTGAACACTTTATTTTATTTTTACAAATATAAACATATAAAAATAAAAACTTCGTGACAATTATTTCGCCTTATTAGGGTATTTTCAAACGAATGTGAAGATTATTTGGATTGAAGGTCCTTATATAGTTATATAAGTCAAGGTACTTAAGTAGAAAATAAAAATAATATTATGAACTATAGCATGTACATTAATCATAATTGAGGGAAAAACCAATGGTTAAGGGTGAGGCTAAGTATTTTATAGGTAATGGGGAATTTAGGTATTTATATTTGAATTTCGGGGAAAATATATGATAAATACTTTCTTGGTTTTGGAAAAGTATTGGTAGATAAAATAAAGCTGCATAATATTTATAAAGGTTATATGCGATATTAATTAAGGTTCAAAGGCTTATGCCTGTAGCGGTGAACATTGAACTGTGACAATGAGAATTTTAATGTTTTAAAAAGTTTAGTAATCATTTTGGCCATAATCCCAGTAAGTGAAGAATTCACTTCCCTCTTTTCTCAATTCAATGAAGTGCATATTATTATGTACTTACTAGATTACCTTATTTCAGCACAAATATGCTAAGGCTACCAGGTTACACAGAGAGCCCCTTCGGACAGCTTTTCTCGTCGGTAACAAGGAATTTTTTCATGTAAGTGGGCACCGCCAAGGAGACTTATGTCCTCAAATGCGGTGTGCGGTATGTGGTGGGCAAGCTGTGACAATAAGTTTTACCACAAACAAAAAATTAAAAAAACTGGATTTCAGGCACTTTGCAAAAAGGGAATTCGATTGAATTCGACAAATACTTTGAAATGGACATGGCAAAGGTCGGAATAATCGGCTTGGGTGCATAAGAAGATACGTAGGTATGTAGAGGACGCGAAGTCTGTATGAAAATACATAGTGATATGGCGTTCTATTCTCTCTGCCAACCCCTACGGGGAAACAACGTGATGGTTGGTTGTTGTTATTGGAATTCGATAAGTACGGGATTTTAAATATAGCAAAAATAATTAATTTAACATGTCTGAGATATTTATTTATTTATACGCCCAGTAGGCAATAGGCATTTTAAGGACATATTTATGCATCGAAAATTATTATAAAGGAAAGTAGAAAAACACAATGATATATAGTAGACTTTGTGGGAGTGGAAGCGGGAGAGAGGTATTTATAATTGAATTTGAAAGAAGACAACTTGTTATGAAAGAAATCAAGACTGGTATGTTTGTTGGCAGACCTAAGAATTCTGGGCATAGGGGAATGAAAACCATAGTTAGTTCTATGGTTATCGGTATTAAAGAGTAAGTTTTGTCTGAGGTTTCTAGTTGGGATATTTAATTTTACTGAGCCCAGTAGTTCAGGCGCAAGAGTGAGTTTAGAATTTTATATAGGACTAGAAGGTTGGATTTATTTCGATGTTCTTAAAGAGAAGATATATTTAAGCTAGTTTCTAACTCATCATACGTATATTAGTCTCTGGATAAGCCCAACTTCCAGCCTATCTTTCTTAAAAATCGATGTTGAATTGATTATATATTTTTTATGTGAACATTTTAATATGGATACCAGATAACATAGGAATACGCTAGGTGCAGGCGAACTAGGGAACAGAAGAGAGTTTTAAGGGTTAAATATAAAATGGAATTAAGTTTAAAGAGTGGTTTTAGGGTTTTCTGGGAAAATGATCGTTCCTTTATAAATTAGAAAATGAATCAATTTCAAAAACTGAAAGGAATTTATAAATCAAACTACGGAGGTGTGGGGTGTGGTAGTGAGGTACATTAGTAGCTATTTCGTACATAGCGTGGTGGTGAGTAGAGGGTAGAGGCAGGGACGTGCAAACATGTTGTAACAAAAGTCAGGAGGGAAAGTGAATCAACCAATTTGCCGATATTAATTTGCAGGTTCACTTTGTTAAGTCACTATTGATTTGGTGCTAATGAAGGTAAAAAAGAAACGCCTTAACTCCTTAAAGACTGTGGTAAAGAATCGCTTTGCGCGAGGCGATGTAAAATCGAATTACCACAAGCAAAATACGGAATATTCTAAAAATCAGACAATTCGAAAAAAAAACATGGAGTCATACGGTTTAATAATTCCTTTTCCGTAATTTATAAAAATAAACATTATTAAGCCCTGTTGTAGCAAAATAAATTGGAAATCATAAACACGCCGGTCATCTTAGATGCGCGCGTCCCCCCCTACTTTCAATAACGGACTGAATCTAACACAAACACCGGCCACAGAACAGCGCCTCTGTCTTCTTTATAAGAGTTTTTTTCGTGCTCTCAAGAAGAAGTACATACATACACATATACGCATGAAATCTCCGCGGTTATAAAAAAAATAATCAAATACTGAAGGTGTTTCCACAACGGAGTAGCAAATTAAACTGAAACAGTGCCCAGTTGTAACTTTAACGACATTTTAAAAAATGGGAAAACTTCACCGTTTTAAACTGTGAGCATACACCATTTAAAAACAACCGCGTTTCAAAGAAGGCCTGTTTAAATTTGACTGGGGTGTTAGCTTTTACGTTTTTGACCCATCCATCTAAACTCCATACAATATTATCAGAATTTCCATACCGTAATGAGGCACTTAATCAGCACACAATTTCTTTTAATGCCGACCCTGCCGTTCGTATAAAAAGAATGCTAAGTTTACTCAGTGGCTCAATTTTAGTGTAAGCTCCCATAAACAATGTAAGTAAAGAAACCCGCCCAATTTACACGCGCATCCAATAATTTGCGCTGACAATTTTTTGTACATAATTTGTTATGAAAGTGTAATTATTTCTTATAAATGTTGAATTAATAATTGAGTACAAATAATACGAATGTAATTCGAATAAAAACATAATTATAGGTATAAATGAAATGACGTTTTGTGAATTTAAAGTTCTTTATTTGCATTTAATAAAAGTTTTAAGTTAAAAAAATAAGGTTGCAATAAAATACATTAAATAATAAAAACAATTTTAAAACGATTTAGAAAATTACTATTTTTTTGTTTCTAAAATAAAAAAAATTGAGCAATGGAAAAAGCTTTTATATTTTTATTTTTTATTCATAACATTATATTGAATTTTGCGAATATTGAACGGTGGTCCCACATTGTACTAAACTGTTGTTTTTTAAACATCTTCACGAAACAGCTACTTCGTTTTCTTAGTTTTTTATTGGCTTTTTCACCCCACGAAACAGCTTAATTTGTGAAACGGTAGCTGTTATTGCTATTTCCTAGTGCCCGAGCCCAACATAACATAACTGTACGTAAGCATTCTTATTACGTGGTATTATGAATTATTAGGTAGGTACTTCTTATTCTAGGCCATGTAGAACGAATGGACAGCGAAAAAAGGGCTAAAAAATAAAAATATTTACCATGGGAATGTTGGTGGATACAAAAATCAAAGACCGAGAGAGACTTAACATGACCAAATTCAATAAATACTTGAATATGAACATTGGACATGGCAAAAGTCGGAATAATAATGTCGGGGAAGCGAGATTTGCATGCAAACACAGAGTGATATGGCGTTTTATTCTCTCTGCCTATCCTTACGGGAAAACTGCGTGATGATTTGTTTGATTTTATTTGTATTCTTGGAATTTATCTGTTTTATCTGTTTATATTTCCCGTAAATAATTATTTGAAGCATTAAGAGAACGCGGTGCATTGTTAATTCTATGAATCGAAGGAATTTTTAATTAAACATATATCACAAAAATACCACGTAGTGGCAGATTTCAAAATATTGAAAAACAAATTTTACAAAACCACCAAAAAAAATCAAAACAATTGAAGAGATGGAAAAAAAGCTGCAATTTTATTTTGTTGTTTGAAAAACATATTTTGGAGTGGTTGCAAGGAAAAATAGTATTCTCTAAATCTTTAGGTAGGTTTCTTTAGGTCTTTAGATCTTTAGGTCTTTAGATAGGTCTTCTCTAAATCTTTAGGTAGACCAGTAAAAGTGTTTATAGAAAGGGATTTTAGATCAAGGCAGAAAAAAGTGCAAGATCTGCTTCAGACTCGCAGTCCTGATAAACTCCAGTGAGCAACAGAAATGAGTTTCCGGAGCGTGGGAAAAAGTGATGCTGCAAAACTCGTTCAACAAATAACATTTTCACCCCTTCAAGTATCAAGGATACTTCAAGCTTTTTTGAAAATCTATTACACATTTCATACCGTCTGGAAATTAAATCATGGCAAGTCGGTAGACCAGAAAATAAACAAAAATTGCATTAAGAAAGATAAACATTATTATCGAGTTTCGAGAAAAAACTGGGTAACTGGTAGATATGCCAAAGCAGGGCTTCGGTAGTACCAACGATGGCAACACTCGCCGTCGATTTTTTGAAAGTCGCATTCTGTCTTGAGAAACAACAAGTATCGATGCTGATCTAGTATGGCGATTTTTAGTAATTTTGAAAGTAATCTTCAGTGGATATGACGTCGACGAAAATAGTTTCGAACAGTATGCTTTAGACACTACCAGACTTATGTACGTCTATATGATTGGTACCCCATGCCGACAAGCGTTTTAAAAATTCTTATACACGGTGCATTAGTTATGCATTTTTTTTAATACGACAATTAAGTGAAGATGTACAAGAATCGAGACACAAATCACTCTCACTCAAGGGATTTAATTCATCATTTAAACCAATCCTATCAGGTGTCCCTCAAGGTTCGCATCTTGGACCCTTATTTTTTATTATTTATATCAATGATATAAGTTTATGCATTAAAAACTCAAATTTTTTGCTATACGCTGATGACAATAAAGTATTTAAAATTGTGTCTTCAATAAATGATTGCGAAGTTCTTCAAGCTGACTTAGATAGAATCTGTTGCTATTGCAAGGACAATCAGTTATTATTGAATTCTGATAAATGTCTTGTCATGTCATTTACTCGAAAGAAAAAAAGTATACTATTCGACTACAAACTATCTGGGAAAATTGTCAATCGTTCAATGAAAGCAAGAGATTTGGGTGTACTGATGGATGATAAGCTTTTATTTAGAGATCACATAAATACAATAGTAGATAAGGCGTACAGACTTCTAGGGTTTATCTTACGAATCTCCAAGCCATTCTCATCACCAAATACATTAAAACTTCTTTACTATACTTATGTGCGAAGTCAACTCGAATTCGCTTCATTAGTATGGTCCCCTCAATATAATGTATATATTAATCAAATTGAAAACATTCAAAATAAATTTATAAGGAGCCTGGAATATCGTTTTGGTAAGATTGAAAATGATTACGGCGCATCTTTGATCAATTTTAATATAGAATCACTACAAGGCGCCTTAGATATGATTTAATTTTTCTTTTCAAAATTCTCAATAACATAGTTGATTCGCCGTATCTTTTACAAAATATTGGTTTCCGTTGTCTTCTTCGCTATACTAGATTAAATTCCCTTTTTTATGTACCAACTTGTAAAAACAATTATACCTCGAATTCATTCATTAGACGCACCTGTAGAAATTATAACGGACTCAGTATTGATGTAGACATTTTTAACTGCACGTTGCATTTGTACGGAAAATTTCTTCATGGGGTCGATTATTTGGGATAGTTGCTGAATGTACATCTTGAGCGGTTTATGCTATGTATATGTGCCGCATGTAATGTATATGTTTGTGTATGTTTTATATGTGCGTTTATGTGTGTGCGTGGATGGCTCGGAGTGTACATTCGGTATTTTTATTTATTTTAATTTATTACCTCCATGGAAAACGCAAATGTCAACAATTATCCCTTTTTCACTTAAAATTCTTATTTATTTTTTATTTTTTGTCACATTTAATGTTTATATCTTTTTAATTTATGAAAACTTAATTGGTCTTTTTATGTTAAAAAATTGTTGTTTTTAGTACTTATTTTGTATGACTGTATGTTTTCTAAATAAAATAAAATAAAAATAAAATAAACAAAACACTACCGGGAACACCATAACCGAAAAGCTTCCAGAACAAGCACCATCAAGATATATTAAACAATTAAACAACCATACTAAAAAAAATATTTAAATATCCTCCTACCTTTTCACCGGATTTATTGTTTAAAGAAGCCAAAGTCCTTTCAATTAGACAAATCTATTATAAGTTATGTCTGATCAACTTTTGGACCACAAGTAGTAAACAAAGAACACAACAGGAAATAATAACAAGACATTCCTCTAAAGTAAATTACTACGTACCAAAAAGTAAAACAACTTTGGCTAAGAGAAATTTTTCTGTGGTAGGTCCAAGAATTTTTAATTTACTAGATCAGGTAACAAAGGAATCTGAGTCATTTTGGAAATTCAAATCTGGTTTGAGTAACTGGTTTGCTCGAACGGGAATGGATTTCTGCGATCAAATGTGGAGTAACTGGTAAATGATTAATATGTATTTATAAATGTAAAATGTAATAATGTATAAAGTATCAATGATGTGTATAAACTTAATGTTTATGTAAATGCATTACAAGTGCCCCGACTCAACAAGGGTTTTTTTGGGGATTCGGAGCAAGTTCACAGACATGGGTCGTTCCTGATTGTGTCGCTGTAAACTGTGTCTCTGTCCTTAACAAATGTATGTATAATGTAATTAATAAATAAATAAAAAAAAATAGTCTCATCAGACCCGGTAATTTCTTCTATTCGACCACTTCCTAAAAAAAAGTTCTTTATTACCTGCTGATGTTTTAAGTCTACTAAGAATTCCGTCCAATAACACTGAAAATTTTAGTAAAGACTCTGGTGACAACGAAGATGCTTTTAACACTTAAGTTTTCTACCATTTTTCTTTTAAAATATCTACTATCCCACTTGTTGCTCATGTTTTTGTGTATATAGACGAACATTATAATATGTCAATTAAAAATAATATGATTTACATGAATTCCTAGAAATTTGTCAATTCTTAAGTAAGAGTAGATTAGTAATTTAAGCCTAAATCTACTCATTACGCAATATTAAATATTTACGAATGACCGAAATATGTTTTCTTTTCATGCTTGATCAAAAAATAATTAATTCATGTTTTTTCTGAATTTCGTCCACCGTGCGTCGCGTCGCCAAATGGCGACTAATATTAGTTAAAGTGGAGATCGAATCCCCGAACGATGAAAATACAAAAAAAAAATTACACTCTTTCAGAATGATTTTTTTCAAATATTTTAAATATGTGTACCATATAGTTTATTATTACCTTATTTTCACTGTAATTTATTTTTTATTTTAAATAATAATTTGTTAACATATTTTTTTAAATATTTACTATTTGCCTTTTTTATTTCAAACATTTTCCTCATTTACTTTAAATATCTACTGTTTTTTTAATGCATTTTTTATACCTAACCGTCGATGTTACATGATCTCTATATATTTTTCTTTTTTATTACGCTAAGTTTTACTTGTAATTTGGTGATGCAGCATTCGTTTTTTTGGTTTCTACAAGTCTATTTTTTTGATTAACTATTTGTATATAACCACTCACCGATGTACCCGTCTCTTTGACAGGATACCAACTAAACCAACATGCAAAACCCACTATACACCTTCACCAAAGCTGTTATAATAATATATAAAACCAACGCGACATGCATTTTATTAAGCACATCCACTGATTAGGACAAACATGTACTGATTAGGTGATAAAAATATTTTATGTTGTAGGAGAAATGCTTGAAAAAAGAGTGAGGAGATGAATGGAAGGGCATGAGGTTAATAGGTACAGGGTGACCATTACAATGGAACATCGTATAATGGGCTATATTGAAAGGTTGTTTGACGTCTCGAAACCGGTAGACGTGGAAAGTCAGTAAGTGGTTATATACAAATATATAAAAAATCCACTTGTTTTTAAAACCATTTGAATAAATCTGTAGCATGTGATAACATAATAAATTGTTTTGCTTAAATTAAAAATTCAAAAAGTTAAAACTAAATGTATTTCTTTATAAAATCACTTTGCAAAGCGCCCTTGAGGTTTACAAAAATGCCACTATATAAGTTATCCATAATAATAATAATAATCAAAAACATTATTAAAATGTTTGACCACAAAGTTAATGCTTTTAATATTAATAATACTCTTTTTTAAATTTATTTCTATGTTTGTAATTACCTGTATTATTTTGTATATGCTCCTAGGGCGTATCGTAAAATTTAATAAATGAAACATTAAAAAAAATCCACCATACATTATTGCAGGTAGGTATGTAAAATTAATATTCTTTCGAGTGTTTTTTAGTCAATTTAACAGTAACGGTAATAATCCTTAATAATGAAATCGAGTAGTGATTGACTTCCTGTCTGCCTGTCTGCCTGTCTGTCTGTCTGTCTGTCTGTCTGTCTGTCTGTCTGTCTGTCTGTCTGTCTGTGATGTCTGGTGATAGGTAATGCGGCACTCCGCCGGTCGGTCCCTACTCTCTACTCTCTACTCTCTACTCTCCACTACTCAGTGTGCCCACCCGCGCACCCGCCCACCCGGTATCCACCGTATTCGGCATCCGGCGCCCGGTGACCCGCGAAGGTAGTAAAGAATACGACCGGCAGCGACGGCGGATATTCCCAGCTCCGCACTCCGTGTGTTTATCCTCCGCAGCACTAGTCCATACAACTCGCGAGGGTGCACCGGTTCATTAGTTATGCAGGGGATCCTTTGATGTCAGATTGATTCCTAAAGGGCCCTTGTCCTTAAATGTGATCTGCAGGAAACCAGATCACTCCGCTCCCTTCGCTCCTCCCGCTAAAATATTGTCATAAAAATCTCATCACTTATTCACTGATGTTTCCATTGGGCTCCCTTTGACAATGCCTTTATTGTTTTGTCCCTACCTATCTCAATACGCAAATATGACCTATTAGATTATCAACGTTGAAACATTTATTCAGAAGTTAGATAGATTTATATCAATTTACAATTTCGTACAAGTGTTACGAAGATCGGTACTTACGCACTAGTTAATATGTATGCAATGTATGCACGGAAGGAAAATATCGGACGAGCAAGTAGGTAATGAAGTCCATACATGCTTTTCTAGTTATTTAAATACTTGATTTCTCACTATCAATAGTTTCGACATACCGTGAAGCGACCGATGTAGGATTTTTTTTCATTTCTCAAATAATTCTTTTTTGTTTTTTAAGATAGGGGAGTGCCCACGAATGAGACGATAGGGAAATATCACATACTACGAATACCGATAAAAATATATTAAATGGATTTAGAATAATTAATTGTATTTTCAAAACCAATATGGATATTGTAAAGCAATGTTTTTATACAGAAATGTAAAAAAAGATATTTAATAAAAATACGTCCGAATCACCGTTTTTGCGGGAATTCAAAATTACAAATTAAATTTTTAAAAATTGCTACTACTAATTATCATATTTTTTTTTTTTTACTGGCTTTTTTTTACTATTTCATAGACCTTTATCGCTTTAAAAATGTAAATAAAAGGAATATTTCCTATTGTCTTCTAGAAAAAAACGGATTTCTCTAAGAATATGCTACATTAGCACCACGATTCAAAACGGATTATCATAGAAACCGCAGTCTTTGCCGGCAGTGAAGCGAGCTAGACGTGTTTTAAGTTTTTTGGGTATAATGCTAATTTTTGATGCGGTAATATGTTTTGATTTATACAATTAACACTTACTCGTACAGTAATTGAAGATGATTCTTTTTTTTTTTTAGCTAATTTACTAACATATAACCCGTGGGTTTATGTGTTTTTCTAAAAGTTATTGGTTCTCTGGACTCTTGCCAAAAATGATTTTAAATCAATTTTTTTTATCAAGTTAATTTTGTTTAGTCATATTGATTGTTTAATTATACAATTAAAAAGACGGTGGATAAAAGATATTGAAGCATACTTCCATAGATACCTACGCATAACATACTATTCGATTGTTTTGTTGAATAATTTTTTTATGGGTTTAAGTTTTTATTTTTATTTCTTTATAGCAAATACTTCTACTACTTTGATTTAAGTTATTTACTGACAATTCTCGAAGGAATTCATTGTAATGTATGTAAATACTTATATTTACATATAGTTATAGTTACCAATTAAAAATACTTCCACTTATTTATTCGACCAATTAGCGCTTTCACCCTCGGATGGGCATCTTCAGACTGGTCGCTTGGAAACAAAACTAACTACGATCGTACATGTTCAGGACACAACAGATCAAATCAAATATCTCGGTGTATATATAGACCAAAACTTAAAATGGAAAGACCATATTAGTGAACTAGTTAAACGAATTAGAAAATGTATTTATGCATATTTATTAGATTAAGGAATATTTTAAAAATCAACAATTTAAACATAGCTTATTACTCAATAGTACAATCTTTGTTACAATATGTAGGGTGGGGTGGTTCATATGTCAATATATTAAAACCCTTTTAAAATAGTACAAAGATTAATTAATTTTTCCTTCTCTTTTTTATACTTTCATAATTAACCTTACATATAATTGCTTTACAATATGGAAACTTCACTGGTCCATTAGAATTAAGTATAATTGTGTAAAATATAAAACTCTGTAACTGTACTGTATGTTTCCTGAATAAAAGAAAATAAAAAATAAAATAAAATAAATTATTAAAGTAATTCTAAAGAAACCCTCAACATTCAATACGGAAAGTCTATTTAAAACATTTATGGTTCATACAGCAGACACTCACATATAAAATAAATTATATTCTACAAATATATAATAAAATAAAAAAATTAACGAATTTGAGATTAACAAGTCACCCAGATACCAATATAATATTAAAATTCCTAAATTCCGCACAAGTCATGGTCAAAATAGTTTTGTCTTCAAAGGTGATTTGTACAGATGGCTTATATCATATATCAAAAATAGAAGTCAAACATTAGCTGTGTTAGGGTTTAACTCAAATAGCATCTACATTCCATCTGGTGTTCCTCAAGGATCCCACTTCGGACCTTTATTATTTTCAATTTACATAAATGACATTGGCAAATTTATTAAACATTCTAATTTTCCCATGTTTGCTGACGACACTAAATTATTTTTAAAAGTTAAGTTAGAAAATAATTGTTGGGAATTACAAAACGACCTAAATAAACTAGCGGATTACTGTTACCATAACCAGCTATTCTTACACACTGATAAATGTTTCGTTATTTCGTTCACTAGAAAAATAAATAAAATTATTTTCAATTATGAAATTAACGGTAATTGTCTTGTCCGGAAAAACGAGCTGAGAGATTTAGGTGTGATTATGGATGAAAAACTCTTATTTGATTCCCATATTCAGACGTCTATAAATAGGGCTTACAGAAATCTGGGCTTTATTAAACGCACCACTCGACCATTCAAAACAACCGCATCCCTCAAAATCTTATATAATGCATACGTTCGCAGCCATTTTGAGTTTGCATCTGTTGTTTGGAATCCTCGATATACAATTTATATATCACAACTAGATAGAATACAGAATAGATTCCTTAAACTTCTGGATCGTATTTCTCTTACATATTTTGACTTGTATGAAGACTCTTCTTCCTTTCATAGTTTAACTTCCCTTAATAAACATAGAAGCATTTCTGATCTGTCTTTCCTTTTCAAAATTTTAAACAATTTTATCGATAGTCCATATCTCTTGGAGTGTATTTCAATCAATTGTCCCGTAAAGTCAACACAAGTTCATTTTTTAAATAATTTATTGCCCAAAAAAAAATATGTTCAAAACTCGTTTATTTATCGTAGCTGCTCCAAATTTAGTTTACTTTGTCCCCATTTAGACATTTTTAATACAAAATTTTGTGACTTCA
This sequence comes from Micrasema longulum, assembly GCF_059751315.1. Classification (NCBI taxonomy): domain Eukaryota; kingdom Metazoa; phylum Arthropoda; class Insecta; order Trichoptera; family Brachycentridae; genus Micrasema; species Micrasema longulum. Next base: position 103,858 of record NW_028278018.1, read on the forward strand.
AAAAAAACTTTTTGAAACACTAAAATAAAACATTTGTCAGTGTGTAATAAGTGTATGTTCCTTTGATTATGTTTATTTTATTATATCAAAATTTTGAATTGGTCAACTATATTATGAAAATCCCTCTCTTCCACTCCTCCACTCTATTTCCTCATCTTTTTCAGAGCTCTTTTTTTCCTCATGTCTTATATAATATATTATTTTTCTCTTTATTGTGTAACATGTTCTCTCATTATATTTGTGACAAACTTTAACTGGATGTGTGTATTATTTTTTATATTTTGTATTCTTATATAACAACTGTTGTTTTTCCTTAATAAATAAAAATAATAAAGGTGTAAAAATTACTATAATCTTCCCAATGAACTAAAAACTATCAAAAATAATATATCAATAAATAAATTTATAGTAAATCTAGAGAAATTTTTTGAACACGTGTAAAAACTACAATCAATTTTCATTAGTATCTATGAATGTATTATTGTTTTATGTTTTTTCTTTATATATCCTATGTTTTCATTTTTTTCTCATGTACTCGTATTAAAAATTATATAAACTCTTATAATAAACAATAAACAACTACAACAGTGTAAGTCACTCTCCAAGCACAAGAGTTAGTCCCTTTTTGGAGAGTTACAGTGATAACATTTACTAGATCTGTAAAAGTAGATATGTATAGAATTTTAAAAAAACATGTACCTTTTATTAAATTTATTAATAAAAAAAAAAAAGTTAGAAACCACTAAAAGTACTGGAGACACTAAGAGTGATGGAGAGTAGTGGAGAGTGGTGGATTAATATAATAGTACAAACAGATAGAGACTAGAGAGCAGGTACCCACTACCCACTACCTACTCGTATATCAGTTTAGTGAGTTAAAAAAGTGGTTAATATTTTCTAATTTTTTTTAACGGATCGGCAGGCTTAGGATTGGCTTTAATGATATAAAATACATTGATTGAACATAACCTAAATAATCTTCAACATCATCATCAATACCTTTCCGTACCTAATGGTGTATAGGGCACTGCATCATTAAAAAAAATATATTAAAAAAAAAAATTACATGATGATCGGTCTTACGTTTCAGGTACCAGTCCAGGTACTATGAAATATTCCAGTGTAAAAACATATTTTTAAAATAAATACTTAATGTCAATGTCAATCCTGTCAGGAATCGAACCCGAGACCTCTTGCACAGTAAGCAAACGCGCTGACCACTACACCACGAGGCCGACTAGAAATTAGAAACTATTTAAAATTACAGTAGGTATGGTCAAGGCATGATCTAGATCTCACACAGGGCCGGTCAACAACCGATGCTGGTGTTGCGCTAATTAAACATACCTGTACCATCGATGCCTGGGAGGAATTGCACGATGCCGCCGGCATATTTTGTGATTTGTCCGAGGCATTTGACCTAAAGTGACCACTTAAACCAGCCAATGACAGGTCATAAGCCCTGTAGATGCCTAGACTTCTATATTACCTTCTCTTAAATGTTCTTCATCTCTGTTGTAATATGTTAATGTTAACAGCTCCCCAGGGAGTTGAATCCAGTCCTTGTCTATAAAAATTTGGACAAACTCAAAATATTGTTAATAACAGAAAGGGTTCGAGGTTGGACCCTTGTTGTATACCATAAGATACGGAATGAGGAGAATTTGAAAAAGAGCACTAATAACAAAAATATGAGATAAGTTTTAAACCAATTTAAGAGTAGGCGTGCACCCCAAATATCTGAAGTTTTAATATTAGAAGATTATGATTGACCTTATCAAAAGCTTTACAGAAATCTGTATATACAGAGGATCAGCATGCAAATTGTTATGTCGAGTTATACAGCATTGACTGTCACTGAAAAAATAGTGAATTGGATAAGATTTGTTTTTACTGATCGCTTAGAAAAAAAAAAATGTTCTGCTGAAATAGGTTTTTAAATATGTGAGAATAATTTATCACATATTTATGATAGACTCAATTTTTTTTCTGAGGCATGTTAATTTTGCAATTGGTCTATACTTTCTATCGTCTTCCTTGTCGCCTTTCCTTAATATTGGATAGATATGTGCAGTGATAGGAAAATGCCAGAGTCAATATATTTATTGAAAATAATAAAAAGTGGTAAAAGGATCTGTAGCATTTTAAAAAATGAAAAATAGGAGGTCTACCATCTGGGCCAGTGATATCCAATGTTTTGCATTTTTCAAGAATACTAAACGATAAGAGAGTGACTCGACCTATATTTAAGCCCATAATGTCCTGCTGCGAAAATGTGAAAGAATCGTAAGATGCATTGTATACAGATTTCAAATAACATGTGCTAATTTTTCTTCAACCGGTTGCAATTTTTTTATGATGATTCCGGAATCTGTTGAGACTTCTTTGCACCTAAAAATGTTTTTTGCTGTGTTGAACCTAAGTGTAGAAATACATCAATAAGTACTCCGAAAAAACCATATTTTCATGCACCTATGAACTCAATAATGGCAAAGAGGTGGTGTCGGGTGGATGTTTTTATTATCACATGTCATTTGTCACCTGGACTGAGGAAGGTATAGGAAAGGGGCACAAACTTTATGCGAGGGGGGAATAAGGTATGGAGCTCGCGTTCTTTTAATTTATGTCTATGGAAATATCAACATCAAAACAAATGCATCACTTGTGGTCTCCTGGGACTAAATTGATTGCCAACTTACTAAAATGCCGTTTTAGAGATAGCGAATTTTGCTAATTGAGTTTATGGATTAAATTATTGATGATTAGGCCTTTTATAAACACTAAAAAATCTTTGAAGAACACTTTATTTGCGACAGTATTTTAAATCCGATATTCCTCCCGAGTGGAAACACTGGAACAGCGCGCATATTTTCCAAGAAATATTGTCATTTTTTTGTCACTATGTATCCAGAGGCGGAAAGGTTGTTCCGGAATCGGTAGAAATTCAAGTATAGTAATGTGGTGGATCCAAATAAAGTTTGTATTTCTTATTTTCGTTTTCTGGTCCAATATCTGCTAACACGAATAAAGAATTGGATTTCTAAACGTGGCTCACAAAGAATACCTAAATTCATTACAACTCCCTTCAGAACAGAAACTAATTAGTTTGGTACCGAGAGAAGAGTTGGTCCACTTGAACAGGCGTAACAAACGCAATCCAATCAGGGAGGAAAAAACTACGTGGCCCGGTGGAGAGAACGAGACCGAGAATGGCTCTCCTCTGCGGTGGGAGCGAGAGAGCGAGTGGCCGACGAAAGTAACCGACCGCTACCATCTGCGCTCCTAATCAAATGATTCCTTTACCCTCCAGCGATAAGTTTTCTCTTTCCTGATGATGGGATTGACGGGTTACCGGGAGAGTGAAGGGTCACACGTCGTTTCTTTTGATCGCGGATTTATATCTAATTTCATCAAAAGGTTGTGTGTGTTTTCGCTATGTGGATTTTCATATAAGCCGTTACGGAAAATTTCGTGGACAAATATTTGTATGATCTTCCTCCATATTGAATTAGTCGGGAAACTTTGTGCCGAGTTGTAATTTAATAAATAAAATTTTACGACTAAGCGAAAATGAGCATTTTCGGTACATTTATTAAATAATAAAATCTAGAGGGTTGTAATACTCGTGCTTGTATTTTATTTTCGTTAGTCACACTTATTTACATTTGAAATGTGTTTTTTTTTATTAACAAAGATTGAACTTGTTATTAAGACGCAAAAATAGTTTCAATAGTAGTTACTAATAGAAATATTCGTAAAATACTACTCAATCTACGTATTGACTTTCGTAGCTAGTTGGCATATTGAAAATAATTCATTTTGAACACTCGTGAAATGCCTTTTTTAAACTACAGTAAGATCGTTATTGTAAATGAAAAAAAAACATCATTATTAGATACATTAAAATCTATTGCAACAGAGAGGGAAAAACATTTTTAAAAAGGGAATATAGAAGTCTAGGCATTTAACAAGGCGTATGACTTGTCATTAGCTGATTTTTTATTTTTATTTTTTTCTTGTTATGTATATTTTTATGGCTTTTTACAATAAATGATAGAAATACAAAATACACTGTCACATAAACAAAACATAAGTGTGTGGGTACACATTTCAAAAAAAGGCAAAGGATATTGGAAGAATACGATAGATATAAGAAACATTACTAAGTGAAAATATGAAAACATAACTTTTTGTTAATAAAAATGAAAAGTAACGAGTACATTAAGTATATTATAGGTACAATAAGAAATGACAAATGACTAGTTTAAATCTCCTTTTGATATCTATGATTAAAAAAAAAAACAAACCCATAATAATTAATCTATAACATACAAATTATTATCCTTAACCCCTTCCGCCTACAGAGACATATCTGGCTTTGATTATAAATATTTCATTAAAAAAACCCATTCCGGTAAGGGGTTAAGGAATGCATTGAACAGTTTTGGAGCTATGAAATTGAGTATCTGCGCGAGTCTGGATTTACAATATGGAGTTTCTTTTACACTATTATTTATTTCGCTCGCTTCGAAAAGTAGCGCGGACGCTTGGACTAGAGAGAGGTAATTATTCCTATGCTGATATAGAGTCAATGTTCAATATTTCTAGTCTACATAAACGTAGAACTAATATTGATTCCATATATATGTTCGGCTTACTAAATGGTAAAATCCATGTTCCATCATTACCGGGACAAGTAAAATTCAATATTCCGACTCGTAGAAACAATGAAGTACTATTCATCGATCAGCATAGAACAAACTACGGCCTTAATTCCCGTTAACTCGAGACAAGATCTGGACTTTTTTGGTTTAAGTTTACAACGATTCAAACGAGCACTAAATAAATAGTTCAGATCTTGTTTCGATGTACGTTATGTTTGTCAATGCTTATTTTCTTTTTTTAATCGTTTTTAACTATTCTCTATTCTTATATTTAAAACCTATAAATTGTATACGTGTATGATTCATATCATTAATTGTAGTGCTTTCACACTTATAGATTACGCAGACAGGGTATAGTCTAAGCTTATAACCGAGTTACACATGGACATGTCCGTTAATAAATAAATTTGGCTAGATCTATTAAAATCAAGTGGCCACTTTACACACCGTGTAACATTCACCATTCTGCCCATGTTTAAAAATCGACATTTCCTCAACTCTTCCATCTGTTGACTTTAGTGAAAAAAATGTGTTTAAATAAAGTTTTTTTTTTGCATTGGTGCATAATTAATAATTTACCTGTGTGTTTATTTTTAATACCCATATGTATATTTATATAAATATATTTATTAATTCTCCCACTTTCAGCCATTTACAGATTACGATATACCGCAAGCGGCATACCGACACAGTGCCCAATGCGCCATCATGCGCGGATAAGGATAATCAGAAGAAGAATAGTAAATTGGTTTATTTTCCCAGCCTGTCTCGGGCTCTCGGCCCCAAGGCCGCACGGGGAACGGAGACACGAAGTCAGGGCACTAGTTGGCCAGTTGGCCAGTTGGCCATCCCTACCGTGTCTGGTTCGTGTGGACGTACGAGTAGATAATATACAGTGTACGGTTATACACTCAACACTCAACACCCAACAACCGCCTACTGATGCGATACAGACTCTCCGGTTCGATCAATTTGCTACAATTTGTATCGGCGAAGTTCTTTCTTCTCCAGTTGTTTAGTGAAACTTGTGATGAGCCGGAAACTGCTTATTTCATTATCGCTGTGTTGGTTTCTCCACCCCTTTTCCAAATTAGATAAAAACTTGTTTCCGAAGACGATTCTCATTAGATACAAATAAGTAGATAGATTTGGTTCGATTCTCGACAAAACTGACGTTAAATATTTGTTCAACAAATTACAACTGGGATGGAGAACACCTTAAATAATTGAATTTGGAAGTCTAGGCATTTACACGGCTTATGACCTGTCATTGGCTGGTTTAAGTGGCCACTTTACACACTGTGTAACATTCACCATTTTGCCTATATTTGAACATCCACATTTCTTCAATTCTTCCATTTGTTGATTTTAGTGAAGTTAAAGAGCTGAAACCTTGAAAGAGGTGAATTTTACACAGTGTGTAAAGTGGCCACTTAAAAATTTAAATAACCACCCCGACTTTTGAGCTATTTACGTATACCTCAAAAGTTAAAGCGGTTTATACAAAGTTATAAATAAATAAGTTTGATGTAGGTATAAATTATTAATAATATATAAATTGTTCGGAAACTTAAAATGCAAAATCAAAAAGTTGCTGCTTCAAATCATATTTAAAAAACAAAATACGTTAAATAATATTCCAAATAAATTCATTTATACTATTTTGAGACATGCAGATAGGTTCCTATGGACCTGTGGTGTCGCTTTAGAACTTTAGATAAAATGTGGATATCGTTCTCTTAATATATTTTTAATAAAAAATAAATGTTTGCGTTTTTATAGTTTCATCATCATCATTCCCTTCCTGCACAATTTGGGGCATAGGCTACTGCATTGGTAAACCAATCGCAGCGTATCTTTATTATTTTTTTGTTCCATGAAGAAATTATGACCAGTCTTACGCTTCAGATGCCAGTCCAGGGACTATGAAATATTCTAGTGCAAAAACGCCTTTTAAATCAATATTTCAAGTCAACCATGTCGGGAATCGAACCCGAGACTTCTCGCATGATAGGCAAATCGCTGAACACGACACCACGGGACCGACAAAAATCTTATGATTTATCGTAGTTATAAACTGTTTGTTAAATAGGGAAGCATCACCTTTTTATTACAATTTTAAAGTTATTACTTACCCTTATTAAGGGTCTATAAAATACTGTCGAGTAAAACAAATAATTTTTAACTACTTATAGTCTCATAAAAAATATTTTCAAATTCATAATTTTGAATTCTTGCGAAAACGGTTATTGGATTAGCCACGCCTCTAATACGTGAAGGTTCATGTTAATTTTGAACTTTGTAACCGTTTACATTTTCATGGAACATCTATACGAATCTTGACGTCACAATTATTAAGCTCAAACATGTCGCGTTTTTCTAGGGACTTTTTCAAAGTTATGTACGAAAACATTTCTCCACAATATCTAGATTGATTTTGAAATTACAATTGATTTTTAAAAATCCCTTTCAAACATTTGTATCGGTATTCGCAGTACGCGATTTTTCCTATTATCGGGGGGGAGAAAAAAATCCGTCAAAAACGATTACATTCATAACCGATCGAGTCAGTCGCATCACTGGACAATGTGGACATTGGCACGGGCACTGCTTCCCGCTTCCCACAGATGTGATACATTCTTGTTTAAATAACACCCCCCTTCGCCTTCTTGTTTATTTTTTAAAATGTATTTTTTGCCGGATGAGCGATTCGATATCCTGCATCTGTTTTTATTATTTTATTTTATAAGTTGATTCAACGAAAATACACAATAAAAAACATACACTTTGAAGGTAGATACAATTCTGTACCTCAGAGGCAGACGGATGCAAATCCAAACGTCAAATGTTCCACGTAAGCCTAAAGAATCTACTATCTCTCAGTGATTTTTAATAGTTTTTAACATTCATTTTTATTTCCAGTATCTCAATACATTGTTTTTTTTATTATAAGACTTACTTACTTAAAATAACTGTTTTTCATATTAAATTATTGTGAAAATAAAACTTTGTTTTTAGTGTTACATAATTGTATTATTTTACAAGAACACTACTACAGTTTTGGGAGAGCACTCCTCCTATCGACGAGTGATATAAAGCCTGAAGTAGTGTTCTTGTAAAATAATAAAATTGAGTAACATTAATAAGAAAGTTTTATTTTCATAATAATTTATAATAAAGTGCCACGAAGTGAATGCGGATTCAATGAATAATGTAAGATATATTTTATATGTTTTTTAATCTCTGCAGACTTTTGGTAACATTTTCCTGAAAATGGATCAATCTATTTTATTATTCTTCTAAATCATGGGCTGATTAAATGAGACTGATTAACTGAAGAGTGTAACAGTCGGCGACAACTGACTGTTTTAAATGACAGATTCTTCAGTATTCAAGTTTATCGCTTACTAACATAATTTTTTGCATGGATATTTAATATAGATATCTATAAATTTTGTATATTTTGGAGTGACAGATTATTTTTTATTATCTACTTTTAGATTGCTCCGAAGAGCAAAAACAGATTTTGAGGCTTAAAGGGCCGATATTTCGAGGTGACCGAGATCCTAATCAACCAAGGCCCGAAGGGCCAAATTTTCTAGCATGTACCAGTCAGCGATTCTGTTTCCTGCTAGTATTATTTATTGTTATATTGTCTTTAAGTACGATTATCGTACTGCGAAACTAAACTGTTCATTAGGCAACCAAATGTTTTTTCGCTAAATTTATTTGCCATTTTTTTTTTTTTTTTTTTTTTTTTTTTTTTTTATTTTTTTTTTTTTTTATTATTTTTTCACGCCCATAAGGCTTTTACATACATGAAAATTTTACAAAATATAAGTATATAAACAACATTAAATTTAAAAAATACAATATAAAGCAACAAAAGATAGAACGGTGTTAAGAAGTAAAGTTGGTATAAAAAAAGAAGATGAGTATATAAACAGCATAGATTTAAAAAAAAAAAAAAAAAAAAACACAATATAAAGAAATAAAATAAAGGAACAAAATAAAGGAACAGTGTTAAGAAGTATAGTTGGTATAAAAATAAAAAGATGAGTGTATTAACAACATAAATTTAAAAAATAAAAAAAACAATATACTGTAATAAAATATAGAACTGTGTTTTAAAGTTAAGTTGGTGTTAAAAAAATTAAAGCAATATATATATATTTCTATTTTTTTAATAAGCTAAAGAAATACAATTAAAGGTTTAAAGCAGCTAGGTACATAATGTTATAAAATACAATATGAACAGAATATTAAGTTCTATTTGATAAGGAACATATACATTGATATTTAAAATTTACAAGACTCACGCTAAAGACATCGATGTTGTTAGCATATTGGTTCGCGAGTACATGCATCCGCATTACTGGCGAATTCGCGCTGTAATTGGTCGATGATGGACCGCAGTAGAACAAAGTATTACATCGGGTAACTCGACCAGGCACTCGCACATTAATCAAATTGATAAGTTCACAACAATCGAACATCGACATTATTATTTTAAACAAAAAAAGCAAGTCATTTAATTTTCGTCTGTTTTCTAATGTTTGGATGTTTAAATAATCATTTAAGTATGAGTAATTTATGTATTCAATCGGTATACTTAATTTAAAATTGATAAAACGCAAAAATTTATGCTGAACTCTTTCGATGTCCTTAACATGAACCCTGTAATGCGGTGACCATATAACTGAGTTATACTCGAGTTGACTTCGCACTAGGGCAATATACAATGTTTTCATTATGTTTATAGACTCAAAATCCCGTATCGTTCGCAGCAAAAATCCCAAGGTTCTCATGCTCTTATTTGTAATGTTTTGTATATGTTTAATAAAACTCAGTTTTTCGTCAAAAAGAATACCTAAGTCTGTCATCTCTGTAACTTTTTCTAAAGGTGAAGAATTTATTTTATACGTGAAAACGATGGGATTCCTGTTGCGGCAGAATGTCATAATTTTGCATTTTTGAATATTAAGAAATAAATTATTTTTTTTACACCAATTATACAAATTATTAATATTTGATTGCAGAGTTTCACAATGATTAATGTCCGATATTTTTTTAAATATTTTAATATCGTCCGCAAAAAGCAAAACTTCGACATCATGGAAACAGGATGTAATGTCATTTACGAACATTAGAAAAAGAACAGGCCCTAGGTGACTGCCTTGTGGAAGACCACTAGAGGCAGAAAAACAGTCTGATTTTACATTTCTGATTTTTACATATAGATACCTGTCAGATAGATAGGCTCGAAACCAATCAAGGATAGCTCCACGAAAACCCAAACCATACAGCTTACTTAGTAATATTTTGTGAGAGACTTTGTCAAACGCCTTAGTAAAATCGGTGTATATACTATCAACTTGATTTTTATCATTAAAGGCTTCCGATATGTAATTATGGTAAAGCATTAGGTTTGTGGCAGTTGACCGCGCCTTTATAAAACCGTGTTGTTTAGTGTCTATTATATTTGAGACATCATGTTGAATTTGGTCAAGTATGAGTGACTCAAAAAGTTTGGGTATGACTGATTGGATGCATATAGGACGGTAGTTTTTAATATCTGAGTCGTCCCCCTTTTTAAAAATTGGAGTTATATAGCTAGATTTCCATTTGGAGGGAAAACATCCCATTGACAATAGTTTATTGAAAAACGTGGTGAGAGGTTCAGCTATAACTGAGGCACATTTTTTGAGAAAAATAGGCGGAACATTATCAGGACCTGCTGATTTATTTTCATCTAAAGAGAGTAGTCTCTTCTTACAAGACAACATATTAATTTGACAGTTTGAAAGCGTAATTGTTTTATCAAAAGTAAAGGTTGGAATCTTATCATCTGGAATAGGTTCATCATACACTTCCTTAAAGAAATTTGCAAAAAGGTTTACAATATTTTCAGTGCCATTCACTAATTTTCCATCTAGATGCATAGCACTTGGATATTCGAAATGAGAATTGTTTAATTTTTTTATGTAGTTCCAAAGATTGTTTGAGTTTAACGCCGAATTTTCCATACTTTTTACATACGATTTAAAGCATATCTTGGAAAGCGTTTTACATTCGTTTCTTGTTTTGGAAAATTCCTGATAATCATGAATACTCCGACTTTGCTTAAATTTTTTGTGTAGTACTTTTTTTGAATTTAGTAAAATTTTAAGTTCAGCGGTAAACCACTTTGGATAGTTTATTTTAAGTTGATACTTGGGGACAAATTTATCTATAGAATTAAAAATTATGTCATACATATGGCAAATAGATATTTCTGTATTATCATTATTTAAAAAAGTCCAGTCAGTTTTAGAAAGTTGATTAATAATTGAATCAAAATCAGCCTTTTTGTAATTTAAAGAAATATCAGTGTGTTTTGAACAGGTTTCGTGTAAATATAATGTTAATTCAAGAGGAGGGTGGTAATCATCAATTGGCAAGATCGGATCAACGCTCTTTTCAACATTAAGGTTAGCATAATTTGACAAAACTAAATCTAGCAACTTATTTTTCACGTTATAAATAAAATTATGTTGATAAAAATTTAAAAAGTTAATCATGTCCAGTATTGGTCGCGCCCGATCGTTCTCACTTTCACTATGAATATAGCCACTCTCACTATTTCCCCACGACAAGTTGGGAAGGTTGTAGTCACCAAATATAATTAGTTTGTTGTTAGGGTATTTTGAACACAAAAACTCGATGTCTTCACAATGCCTCTGATAATTTTCTGAATCAGTAAGTGGTGGAAAATAGACACATCCAATTATGAATTTTTCAAAAGCTGTGCTCACTTGAACGAATATTTGTTCCGAGATGAGATTATTATTTTTAAGGTGTTTTGATGAATATTTCTTATTAATCGCCAGCAATACTCCCCCACCTCTTGATTTAGTACTTGTAGAAGGTGAGCGATCACACCTATAAATTTTATGGTTAGGGAAACCTAGTTCTGAAGATTTAATACTTGGATCCAACCATGTTTCGGTGAGTACAAACATATCGTAATGAAGTGTTGGTAAAATTAGTCTTAAATCATTTAATTTTGTACGAACGCCCCGGATATTTTGATAATAAAAGTGTAGTGGTACCCTTCTTAGTTTTTTGGTAGAGTTTGAGTTATTCTCGGAGTCGAGTTTATGTATTTGATTGTGATATTTTCTTCTGATATTTGCCATTTAAACCACTTCTGGGAAATGGTAGGAAAAAAAATATTTTGATCTTTTTGGGATTTGCTGGCTCTTTTATTTAAATAGGAATGTATAAAGACACCTACATATTAAAAAAAAAATATAATAATTAATTAATAAATAATTAAAAAGTAGTAAAAAAAAAAACTTTCTTTGTGGAGTTAAATTTGTTTCTGTGAGTTAAAAGTAAAAATAGAAGATCAAAGACGATAGAATAGACAAGAAGGCGGTAGATCTATAATAATCCGTTCGCCAAACTGCGGCGATAAGTAGACATTGGTACGAGCAGTCGCGAAGTGCATGCTCGTCCGCGCGGCACGCGGCGCGGCGCGGCGCGGCAGCGGAGTGTGCGGCGGCGGCGGCGGCGGCGGCGGCGGCGGCGGATGCACCGTGGGCGGGGCCTCGCGCTACCCCCTCCCTCGCGCCGCCCCCACCCTCGCGGCGGCCGGGCCACGCCCCCCCGGGGAGACCGAGACAAGTGTTACCTCGCCGTGAGGGAATACTTAATCCACAATTAAACTGAGAATAGCTCCGCGGAATGGAAGAGGGAAAGTCATTTACGGTGTTTGTATTTCATGAATTTAAAAATAGCTCATTTGCTTTATGCGCCGCCTTGTAATCCCAGATTTTAGAGCAAATTTTAATCACCGTCAATGAATGACATGTTCCTATCCTATTTATAGAACCTAAATAGAATGCATCGCTACTCGAGGGATGTTACAACTTACGAGTGCCTATTTCTTTATTCTACGAGTGTTATGAAGCTTTTATATTTACCGAGGTACAAAAACGTACTGTTTAATTCTAAATATGCCAGAACGACGCCTGCTTTATTAATGTTGTATTTTTTTTTTTAATTTACACTTTTACGTTTGATATAAACGGTGCTTAATTTTTATCAAACAGCAACACGAGAATTATTTAACTAAACAATTAAAGGTAACTTAACTTTGTCATCTAACATCCTTAAATTTTATTCATAAAAAAGTCTCTGTTGTCATTGTAGACAAAGAACTAAAACTTGAAAAAATATATAGTAAACACGGACACAATACGAGAATATCAGAACAATATCACATACAACATTCTAAAACGAGAGAAATAAATGAGGCAATGAAATTATACAATAAACTACCAGAAAAAACAAAACGAAAGACTTAGACAAACTTTACAAAAGATGTTAAAAATATCATCAACGAAAGAAAAAAATATTTTGTATGTAATCCGTTTATAAAGATTTTTTTAAATCACTTGTATTTTTTGCAATATTTTTTTAATGCACAGTTAAATAAGAATACAAGACAGACAAGACAGAAGAGTGGGTCGTCGAAGGTTTCCTGGCTCCGAAATCTGAAGCAATGGTATGGACAGAGTACCACATCACTGTTTAAGGTTGCAGCTGACAAGGTGGAGCAGCACGATGATCGCCAACCACCGCAGAGGAGACGGCACTTAAAGAAGAAATAGTTATATATTTTCGAATTCTAAGGATGCGGTATTAATAACCCAGGAATATTTTATTTTGTATTCGGGTACGTAGTTTGTTTTTGTTTCTCTATATATTGTATCAACCTTCAAACTGTACGTTTTTCAGTGTGTATCTTTCTTAAATTACCTTATAAAACAATTAAAAAAATAAATATACATAAACATTAACAACGGTATACACGCGTTTCTTTTTTTATGTACCTACCAAAGTACCTACCTATCCATATTCAACAAAGTTAAATGTGATATTTGTGATTAAACCTTTGTGACCTTTCCAAAGGTCTTTCCACAATATCGCTTGATTATGAACTCCAAAAATATATAAAAAGTCTGATATATCCCTATTTATAATACATTTACTGTGACTTTAAATACGTTGACAATAAAACATGATCAAATAATTCGACAATATTATCCAATCACATAGGATACCTTCATTATTTTTTATTGTGTCTTTAGCCTTTCTTGTGTTATTCTTATTTTTAAGTTTATTTATATACTTATGTTACACTGCTACACTTGAATGTATCGCTAATAAATATAAAAACCCGTAGGGCGTATAAATGAATAAATAAATAAACAAGTAGTAAACAGGATCATTCTTGCGAATATAATGATTGTGTCAGAATCTAGTATTGGAGATAAAACTAATCGAGCGCTCTTAGTTTAAATCCACTATCCAGACCGGGATGTTATTCTATAATTTTATTATTATTATTAATATGGGTAATTTAAATAGCGTCATTTTTGTAATATAATACTTACTAATATATATATATAGGTACACGATTCAAATTTGTAAAACCCGTACGTCATTTTAAAAGATTAACATATTTTCATAATTCAGCGAGTATAAGAACAATTTTACCGTCGAATAATTTATTTATTTAGTTGAAAAACATTTTATCGCGGTTGATTAACGAAGTCAAACAGAAAGTCTCCGCTAGGTACGATAATCGCCATAAATACATTTTCTTAAATTCGAAGGAAGTAGGTAATCGGAAGACGCCGACGAGTAGGTAGCGCGCCGCCACCGTATCTCGGCTTCGCTCGTCGCATTTATTCCTAAAATTAATAAAACCATTTTCGCGAAAATAAAATTCGGTTGATAAACAAGCAAACGATAAAAGTGGCGCCCTAAATGGCGTCAGCTTCCGGGAAAATGAGATCTTCAAAACACAACTGTCCCCACCCTCCCCTCCCCGCCGACAAACGAGATTTGTAAAGGATCTCTTCAGGCTGCGGTCGCCGGCGAGGAGGTCTCGCGTCTCCCTCCCGCGCGGCGCCGGGGCGCGCGGGCGAGCGAGACGCGCGCCCTCCCGCGGTCGCTGCGGGAACGGACGATCCCGGTGATAATAAATCAAGTGTCGGGAAACAGCGCGGGCGGGTTACGGGAAAGCAGACCTTAGGGCGCCGCGGGCCCGCCCCGCGCGACGCCGGGGTCCGCCAGTAGAGCGCCAGACCCCGCCGCCGCCGCCTGCGCCCGCCGCGCGTCCCGATGGCACGACATCACGAGAACTTTATTTCGTTTTAAAATCGGAGACGTCTTGCGGCGAACTTCCCACCCCTTCTGGTCGAGTTTTCGTAAAAGTTTTTTTGCCGTTCCGACAAATTGTGATAAATTAGAAATAGTGACAATGTCGACATTTCTCGCCTGAGGCGGGTCGGAGAGCCGAAGGTGCCAGGGTCCGGAGTCAGGAGCCAGGAGCAGCAGCGGGAGAGTGGCGGCCGCCGCCGTCACCAGCTGTCACCATATTTTCCGACGGAAATAAAGTAAGTACCTTCACGTGCACTTCCGGTTTGCTTACCTGGCACCTGTCTGTCATGAAAAATCGTTTCTAGTTTGCAATAATAGAGTTTAAGCAAATGACATTGGGCAATAAAAAAACTATATTTTTTAAAACTAATTTTAATATTATCTATCATTTTGTAACTTAATGATCTGATCTTCAATTTTTAATACATAATTTAATGAAAGGCGCTACGTACAAAAGTTAGAGAGCAACTTAAAAAAATATTTAGGTGGGATAAGAAATAAGTCTCAGTATTTTCATTTTCCATAAAATTCTTGTTGTGTTAAAGAATTGTATACTGAAATTGTTTCTGCTGATTTTTGAAAATGATTTACCTAGCCGTTTTTTTACAAAGTACATATTACTTAAGTACCTACCTACCGATACATTTTTGTGTCCTGTCTTAAAAAAATCGATTTAACTCGGGTCTTACCGCATTTTAAAGTTTTTTCCCTACAACAATAATAAATCATTATATCAACTTAAGAAATGAATTGTCTACCGCCTGTACGATTAAAAAGACCTACCTAATCAGATCATTAAAAAATGAATATAACTATAAAACCCCCCTAAAAAATATGCGATAAATACTTAATAACGTTGCACTGAAAATTTTTTTATATTTTTATTTGTAGGTTCTATTATTAAAATTTAACCAATAGACAAACATATGTATATGAATAAAACAGTAAAACAATAAAAAACACTTTTTATTCTTCCGCATATGAGTTTACTACAATTTACACAACTAGTTTTGGATATACAATACACAGTGCTCTCCTTCACCGGGTGAAAATATGAAATTACTCAAACTCAAATACAATAATTATCTACTCAAATATAAAGTGATTTAAATTATTTTAATACTAAAAATGTTGCACAAAGTTAACGCAGAATAAATAAACAATATGAGTAAAACAGCTTTAAGAATTGCAAACAAAATCAATCAAAATAATCTGTAATTCTCCTTCTACGTTTTGATTATTATTTATGAAACATCGTACGTTCATTAATTTTGTGAGTTATCAAAATTGCGATAAACCATAAAGAAATAATAGATTATTAGCTTTTTGAAATGCCTTATCTTTTCCTGAAATTCCATTCAGGATGACATTATCCGAATATTTTTATAATGAAGAATCTAGTGTTTTTATAAAAAAACTATTTTATTTAAATAAGCCAAAACAAATGTTCCCTTAAATTTTGTCTGATTTTTGTGACAATTTTTTTTTTTCGTCCTAGTTTATACAATTTTTTCTTCTTTTAGGCTAACAGGTGTCCATGATTTGCGAAATGATAATATGTAAATTATGACGATTTAGGTTAGTACATATATATTGTGTATACTTTATTTGCGCTATGTTTAAAATGATTTTTTACTAAAGAATATGAATAGATTTATTAATATTACAAAAGATATGGTATTTAAAAACACTCATTCCGCTCGGCTTAGTGTCTGAACTAAATTTTGTCGGGAACACAATTCATTGGTCCTTTACCTAATTTATAAGTAACGAAAATTACTGAATATTTTCAATTTATTTCATATAAATATTAGACGCTTAAAAATTAGAATTGATTATAACTATTTAAAAGTGAAGATGGTCTAACGGCGGCTTTACTGGCTATTATAAGAAGACATTCTTACAAAACTTCAAAAAAAAGATCAGCGAAAACAACACATATGACGTGTGTTTTCAAGATTTCTGTTGGGAATGATTTTACGTAAGAACACACAAAGTTTTTAATCTAAGAACATAGTGCGAAGAAAATAGTTTTACTTGCTAAAAACAACCAACAGTCAACGATTCCAGTAGTATTATGACAGTCAAATATATATGTGACAATAATAATAATGACAGCACCTTTGAGCTAACAGCTGGAGAAGTATGAGGGGATGATTAGTGGTCGGGGATGTGATCAATAGACCCAATGGAGCAGTCCGCAGACGATACAGAGCAGCTAGAGATGTAATGTGATCAGCAGGCCTAGAAGAGCAACCCGCAGACGGTACAGAGCAGTTAGAGATATAATGTGATCAGCAGGCCTAAAGGAGCAGCCAGAAGCTAACGCCTAGAGTGCGAGGACACGAACGGACAGCGCTAATTAAATGAAGCACGACACGCCAATTGTCTCGATTGTTCTAATGTCTGCCGAGGGACATTTAAATAGTTATTTGCGCAATTTAAACTAGGGACAAAATTCATGTATTATAACAGTCATAAAAAACGGAAATTTAAAAAAAGGTACAGAAAAATTACAACGATTTTTCCATTAAAAGAAAAATTTCGCGTTCTTATGGTTCGGAAATATTTTCGTTTGGAGGCATTTTTAGCGCCTAAACCGAAAACAATCATGCTGGAAAATGGGAAATAAGTTGTAGTAAAGCCGGGTTCGAACCTCAGACCTTTAATCCGGCGTCCGCGACATTACTAGGGAACCACAACTCAAGTTGTTTATAGAGATGAGCCGATTATTCAATACGTAATTGTCGGGCTCCATTCCCGGGAAAGTAAACATGAAATATTAATTTGAAAGGTGGATTTACACTACAATATTTTTTTGTCTGGAGTGTCATCTGAGGCGAAAGACTTGCCTTCATGTAACAAATGCGTTTGGTTTACCGATGCAGTTCCCTTTGCACCATCGATTGCGGATAAGGGCGTGATGATGATTTCTAAGTGTTCTGGTACCTATGTTTTTATTCAGTCGTAATGTTTTGTCCAGCTTCATAGACTAGCGGGTCTGTAATCTCTATGTGGATCTTTCATGAGAACTTAAATATAAAAAGAGCATTATGCAGATGGTGCAGGTAGTAGAAGTTGGAGTGGAGTTTAAATGTATTTGCAATACTCTATTTCAGTACAATAAATAAATAAAAAAAGGCGTCTCCGCTGTGTAATGTCTCTGTAACTCTCGCTTAACGTTCTCCGGTGAGATCCCGAAAAATTAATGTGATTTTTCTCAAGCCTGGGTGTTCTGTTTTTTCCACCATAATTGAATCCACCGCCAAAAATCAATCATCTAAATGTCAAGATACTAAATAACAATAACTTTCATAACCTCCTTATCCATATCCCCTCTAAATAGAGGCTTACGGATTAACTAATCCATTAAAAAAAAAAACTTCAAAATTCGTGTCAAAATTTTATTTAATAATGTATCTATAATGTCGAAAAAGATTCTTCATTATAAAGTTTGATTGCGGATTTCTTGAGACAGGATTTGTGGTAACCCAGGTAGAAGCTTCTTCTATATTTTTGTCAATCCAGTCCAGTCGGAAACTGACCTTTCGTTGTTATTATTTTTTCGTCCTTAATTTTATCAAGCAACATTATACTCGTAGATACATACATTCAGCTCAGTTCAGTGCTGGAAATCGGCGTTTATTATAGTGAAAAATACAATTTGTTCTGTTTGCAAAACAACAAAAGGATACAATTAAGAAAAATTCGGTATAATACAATGATGTGAAATTAAATTATTAGCAAATACATAAGACACTGTCTATCCTCACTGGGTAAAGTAAAAGCCTCTTTTGAGGTAGGGAGCATTTATTTATTTTTATATATTACAGCATAATATTTAGTTTTAGTAACGTCTAACGATGATTCAAATATGGAAATCTTATAAAAGATTAAACAATATTAAAAAGTATGAAAACCTTTCAATAAGTGAACTTATTTACAAACACATTCGTCGTTCATCCAAAATATAATACCATCATCATCGGCTAATGGTGTATAGGGCACTGCATTGGTACACCAATCGCTGGGTAACTTGATCATTTTTGCAACAGGAAGGTAAAATGATCATCCTTTCGCTTCAGATACCAATCTAGGGACAAGGAAATATTCTAATGTAAAAATACCTTTTTAAATAAATATTTAAATCAACCATGCCGGATCGAACCCGATACCTATTGCATGACCACTACACCACGAGGCCGACGAAAATATAATTTAAAAAAAAAAAAAAAAAAAAAAGAAATATTGGCGTTCTTATGATTTACCCAAATATTTAATTTTGAGGGCCATTTTCAACGAGTTGTAAATAACTCACTATTAGAAAATGGAATCGAGTTGGGGTAGAGTGGGATTCGAACCGCGGACCTTCGGTCCGTGAGTCCGAGACACTAGCCACAGGACCACAACCCGATTTGTACCTAAATATGCAAACCATAACTATAATGTCAGCCTTAATTTTTTTTTACCAGTAAACAGTAAACTATAAACGGATTATAAATTTCTGCACCTCAAAGGATAAACCCCGGGAGTCATATTGACCGAAATATTAAAGAAACAAGATGTGATTTCCAAAACATCATAATTTTTTTAACCAAGTTAGATAATTTCAGTCAATAATGAACTTTCAATACAAAATAATGATTTTTTTGCTAATAATAATGCATATTAAAATAGCGTATCTGGGACTACTGATGTTTTTTGTACTAAAACAAAGTGGACCTGATATTTTTATTTCAACTTAAAAAAGCATTTTAATGACGAAAGTGGACTCCTGTGTTTTATTACAACAGCATGCTATGATTTGCTGTTGTTTTCTCAAAATAATAAATTTTAAAAATCGAATAAAATATATAATATAACTTTCCGGGCGGTCCTCGAATTAGATTTAAATTGACATTATTTTGTCAGTATATTACCATTATGACAATAGCTTGTTGGGATCACACCGAGCTTGTTACTCGGTACTAAACCACTGTACGTGTAGGTACTGTACAGTACTGTACACTGCACCGAGTACTTACCTACATATGTACTAGTTTACTAGTATAGGTCCTATCATACATCATGTACTCGGGTCGCTTCAAGCCACTTGCACTTGCGAGATCGTTATGCGAGATGATTATGCGTAAATAGAATAGACAAAATCGAGGTCTCGTATTCCCATTTTCCGCACCCCAAAACTTTAGCGATTTAAAAAAAAAGAAAGTTTGTCAGAAATATATTTTCCGTTTCGGCAAGTTTTACTTTTTCCAAATATCATATCATATTTGTATACCGTAGCGTACGTTCGAAGACGCCAGATAAAACATGGCGCTTTTAAGGATTTTTGCATGGTCCAGGTTCCCATATCAAAAAAATCAACAAAACATAACATAAACGGGGACACGCCAATGGCGGATATGGTAGGCAACCTTATGTTGCAAGAGGGCCAAATACTTTATGGCCAAATGTTATAACAGTAGGTACCTTAAATATTTGTGTAGAAAAAATTTTGTTTTAAAAGTAAAACGTTAGTTATTTATTCGACGTTTAATGTAGTTAATAAAATAAATGAGGTTTTTTTAACTGCATCTGATTTTGTTGTCTTTTTTTACATAAGATTGAATATTTTGAAGTAGAGACGCGTAGTATTTCGTCTAATGTGAGTCTGATCTACTGAGAATAGTGTTTGTTTTTTCGGTAATTCAGAATAGAAAAAGTTTTCTCACAAACGTATATACTATAAAACATACGTACTTATTTATTTGCTAAGCAAACCTTTTTAACTCCTTGTAGTTTTCAGTAGGTAAACTCCCATAAAAAAGTATTTATTATCCGTATCCACTGCCATGAGGTTTTCTTAAATCCCAATTTTACATGAGATCTTTTTGGAATCTCCAAAACGTTTTCTAATTCACTTTAAAGATGTTATAATGCATAAATATATCAATCTAAAAATCCGCAAGCAACTTGCCAAGACATATGTATGGAGCATATTGATGTACGGTTGTGAAACATGGTGCCTTACCGAAAGAGATTAAAAAAGACTAGAGGCCTTCGAGATGAGTTGCTACAGAAAAATATTAGGAATTTCCTGGAGAGACCACATCACTAATGATGGAAGACGAAATGCAGGACTTTGTGCAAACCAATCCCCAGGATTGAGACTGTGAAGAAGGGTGCATTATTAATTCGAGTATTTTGCCAAACAAAATTCACACCATATTCTAATACTGCTTGTTTGCAATCTAAAAAATGTTTTTTTCAATCGATAGGTATGCAACTCCGTCGCGAATGATATCGTCCATCGTGTGCCCCGTGCGTTGCGGCGAACACCTCGCGGGTCGCACGACGGGACTCTCGAGGGCCGCTGGTTGCCGACCGCTGTTCTAGTGCTATAATCCAGGAATACGTGTGTATGAAGGAAATTCAGGCCGCATATCCTCTTAAGTTCTAGGAGTTGGCACTAGACTAATTTAGAAATGCTCCAATATTCCATATTCTTATATGATCTGCCATTGGCTAATTTAAGTGATTAATTTTCGCATAGTATCGTATTTACCATTCTGATCATGTTTGAAGATGGTCGATATGGGACATCCTGGAGAGAGAAGATTATATTTAATGTAAAAAAAGTAGTATATAAATTGTGAAAGAACAAGTAAATAAATATTGCATAATCTTGACATATTATATCAGGATATCCTAAACGGATCAAATCATGTACTTGTCTACAAATATTTGGACCCTACCCGATGCTGTTTTATCAGTCAAAAGATGTATATTTTAATCGGAAATAAATAAATATTTTACCGAACCGAAGAATCCCGCTACGAATGAAATAAATACTTCTCAATCAAGTTAATATTGCACTAAACGTTCAAGATTGAGGAATTAATTGGTAGACGATACGATGTTATTAGTTAGTATGGATCTACCACATATATATTATATTATTATTTGGTGTAGTAGCGATGCGGGTTGCGGCCCGACCGCCGCGCCGGAGGGTGGGCAGGAGGGGGGGGGGGGCGATACGCGATGGAGACATAACGATTTGGTTATGGAGCAATTGATTTGATTATTAGTTTATTGGCTGTAGCGAGGATGTCGCCAGTCACATCATGTTTATGCGGTATAAATATACTAATCATGCACTTTATTAGTGGCCCTGAGTACCTACAGTAGCGAGTCAGTAGTTAGCGCAGTAGGCAGTAGCCGGTACCCGGCGGGGCACCCAGTCCTAGATGCAGTGACCGGTCAATTAGAGGAATGTCTTCGGAATCTTAGTTAATTAGCGTTACATTTATCCGAATTACACAGTACTACCGTGTACAGTGATACCGAGTTCCTACAACAAATTACACAGTACTACCGTGTACAGTGATACCGAGTTCCTACAACATGAGACAATGAGACAATATCTTTGCCATAAAACCGAGGAGGTAGGCAAGTAATGCGATGAATTAACTGCGGATGGTCAGTTTGAAAATTGTATTTAAACTAATTACAACAGTTCAACAGAATTCGGTGGACGGCAAATAAAATAATAAAAAATTTATTAACATAAGTATATGCAATAATAAAACAGTAATTTTAGATCGGTAAAGAGGAAACTAGTATCTACTGGAGTGCCCTAAGGCTCAGTATTTGGACCACTCCTCTCCTATGCACTGAAGATACAGAGAACGTTGTCAAAGAATATAGATTGTGGTGTCACTTTAATGAAGATGATATACAGATTTATTTTTATTTCAACCAGACGAGAAGAGTACATAGGTATGTTTGTTGACTAAATATTGATGGATGTATTAACAAAATAGAAAACTGGATGCCCGAAAATAGACTAAAATTAAACACACCGAAAACGAAAAAAACAAAACAATTAGAGACAAATAAGTATTATACCTGTAACACAATCAGCGCAATGGTGAACGCGCATTTGTGGTCACAAGCCCTATGGCATGAAATGCTTTTCCAGTAAAAGCGTGAAACTGGGAGAGTGAAGGAAACAAACTTAAAACCAACCTGCTTTGAAAATAATTTGTATAAATCGGTAGCATGCGATGAAAAAATAAATTATTTAAAAAAATAGTTATTTAAATTTTAAGTCAAAGTAAAATCGATATTCATAGTCATCAAGGTCAACCTTTAAAGTATATTACGAAATAAAAGTTATCGTTTTTTTCGGTTGATCTTTAAATGGATGAAATTATAGAAGAGAGTCAGTCATGACTCGGGATTGAGTTACAAAATGGGCAATAACACAAATTGTATATGATGTGCAGATGACGCAGCTATAAAAACTGAATCTGAGGATGACCTACAAAAAATTCTAAATAAATTACATTTAGTATCACAAAGGCTAAACATGTCAACATAAGTCAGCAAAACAAAAAGTTTACAGTATCCAGGTAATATATAAGTTGTAAGTTGACTATTGACAACAAGCCAGTGGAACAGGTCGTGAGGGAGAAGAAATTTCAAGTCACGGTGGTTTGTACGGTGAAGTACTAGAACAGGTCGACGAATTCTCAACTGAGTCGAGGTGTCTAAGAAACGTAATATGGAGAAATATGCGTACTGATAGTAAGGGTGAATATACAAGGCATGTGTGAGACCCATCATGAAGTATGGTGTGTAAACGCGGGTTGACACTGTTCGCACCAAAGGGCTACTCAGAACTGCTAAAATGAAGGTCTAAAGGTTCATTACTGGCAAAACGCTCCGAGCTCTAATCCGTGAAACGATAATTAGAGATACGCGTGAAATAGAGGATATTGTACGATGGAGCAGATCCAGACGAAGATACTGGAGAGACCATGTGGACAGAATAAGCAGCGACAGACTTAAGTACACTGCAGCCGATGAAATCCCATCTAGACAACGTCCGCCTGGAAGACCACTAAAGAGAAGGAGGAACAGTTGGACCTCATAATCTCAGGAGAATAACTAGTTTTCTGTAATACGGATTTTAGGATCTTTTGAAAGAGGAAGAAACCTATAAACTAATTAAGATAGTGGTGACAAGGACAAGGTACCGACATTAAAACGGCTTTCATATTTTACAATATTTCGAAAGGTTAAAAGTACCAAAAAATCCGTATTTGTATGAAGACATGAGACAACGTTTGAAACTCATAACTAAATAAGGAATAAGACAGCTGAATTTGTGGTCCATTATTAAAAATATTAGTTTCTTGTACGGAGGCTCCAGGCTCGATTCCAGACAAGATAAAGTGTGTTTTGTACTTTCTGTAACATTACTTAGGCACTTTCTGTAACATTACTTAGGCACTATGACCCGATAAAACGCAAAAAAACACAGTGTTCTGATAAACTTGTATTTTCCTGCAAGTCGACGAGTAAGAGCAGTACGATAAAATGTATAAGCGCAATAAGTTCAATTGAGATATAAATACAAATAAGAGCAAAAAAAAAAAATGGTTAGTGGAAAGAATAGCAAATCACAAAAAGCTGTTCCGACACTCGGTACTCGGTACTTGTATACATTATCTTATTACGCCGTCCCACGCCGAATCAGTCTTGACACATTCTGTAACCATTAACGCGTTCAATTTCATTATCTCCCATATTAACTTACTTACGAGACTAGATCTGGGCTGTAGTTCCGAGCACTGGACCAAGATTACCTCCCACATTCCTCGCGGCTCCAACCTATCGCCACTTCACCGTTACGTGAATTTATTGCCAAGGTACGAGTAAACGAGTATCTACATATTTTTTTTGATTGTCATAGTATAAATGATGTTTAATTAATTAATGTTATAATTAAATCAAATAAATAAAACAACTTTGTTTTTAACCACTAATTTTTATTTTTCACCGACCGGTTTCAAAGCAAACAAGCTTCTTTGTCAAGGTTTACGTAACTAATGAATTGATTCCTTTTTATTTTATTTCTATCATGTTCACTAAATACTACACGTGGACCCAATAAATCAAGTGTTTTTTTTCTTACACTGGTGGTAATCTGATATCATTATTTTCGAAGTAACTCCACTTCTACTTCGGGTAAATTATAAAATATGGAAATCTCCATAATAAATAACTTTTTAGCAATAAATTCTAACTTCTAGCCACGCAGTCTAAAAAGTTCACGCTCTAACTTATATTACGGCCCATAAAAATATGCAGTATGTAATTTAAAAAATGCCTTAACAGATTTTATTTCAAATCTTAATTTAGTCGGGAGTTATTTTATTTTTTTCCTAAGTATTGCGTACAAGACTAGATCTGTATGCATTACTGCAATATGTATTTTATCTTTGCATAAGGATCCGGTGAGATTGAAATATTAGCATCCATTAGGTTTATTTAAGATTTGTAATCGTGAAAAATGGATTTTCTGTAAATGTTGTTGAAAATTATATTGGCACAAATTTACTCACTTCGCTATATAAAACTGTTGTACAATTTTACTTTAAAATGTGGTTGATATTGTCAAGGGTCGTATTTATGACAAGTAGGTAAGCACCTCGCTTGGTATAAACAATATTTGAATGACTATTTCAAACAATAAAATGAATAACACAGAACACAGCCATTAGAGCGTTACAAATCGAAACAATGATAAGACCATACATGTTCGTAAAGTGAATCAAATTGGGGCGCATAATAAGCTGCATGGTAAAGTGTAGTATCTGCTCCGCGGGGGGCACGGTAATGGTAATTACAAGTAAAAGTGCTCTCTAATAATACACGGGACAATATTTGGAGGGGAGAACCATTATGTTCCGCGGATTGTGAGCGGAGCAAACAGCTAGTAATATCCCATTATTGTAATAGGTGTGGAGAGGCTGCTCTCCGTACCGGCTCTATTGCCAAACAAACTGTTGTGTGTTAGATTCGAGTACCTACCTGCGATACCGCGCCGAGGGGCCGGTTGCTAGCTCCATTGTTCTACTATGGGTGGTTTATTATGCGACCCAATCAACTCCGCACTTCGTGCCCTGCCCTTTGTTCATCGTCGACTGTGGAGAGACAGATCCGATGATAATATTAATGTGTTATAATGTGTCACCTCGGTCGTAATTTTATCGCCATCAAACAATTTTATTCAAATATTGGACGCGTTTTTCCGAAAAATGCCTTTTCAAACCTGCGATCCTTCATTCGCAAAATCCGTCGCCACCGGCTAGGCCACAACGCTAGAACATGACGGGGATGTACCTAGGCTCGAAGTTTACCACATAAAACACAGAAATACATTAGAGACTTAATAGTCTCGTTAAAAATTAGTGGTTAAAAACAAGGTTATTTTATTAAACTAATATTTGGTTTAAAGATTTACAAAGCTGATTTGACCGAAATAAGGTATCAATAAAAGCAACATGGCGACGCGTAGAAAATGGAATCTCGAAAAAATGTTATTTAGACCCGTTTCTTCAATCTCTCGAGTCCTTCTGTTTAGGTCCTGGATCATCTGGTTGGAATTTGCATCAGGTCCAGCGATGGGTGCTTCAGCTCCGAGCCATAATATCAAAGCTAGTAGCTTATCAGAATATATCAGATGACAGTTTCCCGACTCGCTTATTTTTCGCAGATATAATCCCTTCGCTACCTTTCAATACTGCGCCATGTGATTTAAGAGTTTGAGAGAAATTTCCACTCCTGAGCTCTTTAAATTGAATCCACCAGATCAACAAACAAACGCGGGGTTCGTGTAACAATTTCACATTGGAATACGGTCAAAATATATTTGTAAATGAGAATACGTAAATAATTAAAAATACATAAATAAAAGAACAAATCTGTGAATTTCAACCACAGATTAATGCGAGGTCTGGAGATACTGGATCTGCATAAATAAAAGTAATTAAAGTCACTCAAACCCAAAGTAGCCCCGGTTCCACGCGCGCGGTCGCTTCGCTCACATTTTGTCACAAAAAGAAAACTTAGATAAGCCGCATTCGTAAACGCGTATTCGGCATAGAAAAAATCAGAAGATTGGTTGTACGATTATATTATATGTGATGGCCAGCAGAATATACACGTTACAACTGTCCGTACCCCATCGTGCATTGGTTTACTAAATGCAGCGTATATCAACCATATGTTTCATGAATGCGTGGTAATCAGCTTACCGCTTCAGGCGCCAGTCCAGGAGCGTGAAATATTGCAGAGTAGAACCAACTTTTCAATCAATATTTTATGTCGACCTTCTCAGGACCGTGGTAGGCGAACGCCCCAACCACTACACCGCAAGACGGATCCATCTCCACTTGATTTCCTTCCTTAGGATTTTTACCTGAAAGCAGCCATCGAGTCGAAAGCTCTCGTCCAGGATGTTGGTTCTATTTCACAGACAGAACTCTATTCTTGATACGCTAGAACATTCTTTATTTTATTTTACTTCAGCGATTTGTCGGCCTCGTGGTGTAATGGTCAGCGCGTTTGCCTGCCATGCGAGAGGTCTCGGGCTTGATATCCGTCGCGGTTGATATGAAATATTTATTTAAACGGGTGTTTTTACACCAGAATATTTCATAGCCCCTGTACTGGTAGCTGAACCTTAAGACTGATCATCTCACCTTCATGTAAAAAATAATGATCAAGATACGATGCAATTGGTGTACCAATGCAGTGCCCTATGCACCATTTGGGAGTGATGATGATGATTTCTTTATGACTTATAATTAATTTTGAAAAATGCCGTTGTGTTTATGAATCGATGACTACTCTCTGGTAAAAATCCTGAAATATATCTCGAGGAGGTTAGCACTAGTTAGCGCGTTTTCCTGTCACGCCTGAGGTCCGGTGGCCGATCTGTATCCAATAATGATCAAAATGCGCTGCATTTGAAATACCAATGCACTACATGTATCAAAAATATAATTTTTAATATCAACTCTATTACATATTTAGCTCTGAAAGTGCGGTTACCGTGTGATTAGCTAATTATAAAAATTTACACTCTTTCACCAAATAACGTCGATTAATATTCTGCAGCGGATGCTAATTCTATACTTCTTATAGGTACTGTTTAACCGTGAATGGTATTAAAATATGTTTCGTTATTATGTCGATTTGAATCGGGGTACTATTAATGTATTTATTTCTCGAACACCTCCGACACAAGTCGATTTTGCACAAGACTGCAAGCCGCCGAGTCAGTAGGCGGCGGCGGCGGCGGCTGCGGATGTAATACACATTGTGATGTAAAGGAGCGTGCTGTACGGTCCGGGAAGGGGCGGGAAGTGGGGAGCAGGAAGCGGAGAGGGGGAGAAGCTCTCAGGACGGAGGAAGGCAATGGTGCTTGAAGAGACAGAGAGGGTGATTGATGAAGTATCGCTCCCAAAGAGAGTTATATGGACGGAAAATAAAATGATGATTCGTGTATTTATATGGTAATGCACTAATGCTATTCGTAAACGTTATATTCGCGATAGAAGATGCCGTAACGGAAGCCATAACAACTGCTAGCTGCCGGTCCGCGGCGGGGCCGACATGCGACCGGGGGAACAACAATATGAACGGCGCGGCGGCGGCGGGGAGTTCTCCGATTATCATTAATACAATATAAAACATTCATTTAATTTCCCATTTTCCTGGGAATGGCCTCTTTTATAAATACAAAGAGGGTACCCAAAGAGAAAGATAAATAATTAACCAGCGGCATTAGCGCTCTCTTATGTCCGCAATTTTCTATTAAAAGTTCGGTAAAGTACTCTGACCTAAATATATTTAGTCACGAGCACGAGTAGAAGCGTGTTTTGTTTGTAAAATTATAACATTTCAAAAAAATATAGCAGTGAGGTTTCAATCATCAGAATGAACTATTTTATTTTTTTCATGTTTATTTACGTACATTTTTTTTGTTTAAATGTGTTGCATTTTCTATTTTACAATATATCACTTAAATAAAAATAAAAAAAATAAATTTCACATAGGCATGGTCTCTGTGTGCCACAATACATCATGAAATCTATGTATCTACCTATTCCTTAAATTAAATTCGAAGATTCGTAACCTTTTTTCACAACCTTTCCCGAATGACAAAAAAATAATTAAATCCATTCATGAATATTTCTCTCACACTCGACATACGAATAATGTCCTTTCATGAACGAATTTACGGGAGAATTAGAAGTGTCCCCCCTTAGCGCGTCCATAGTCACCTCCGCCGGTGTTCCCCGGGACTCCGCTTTATGTCCTCCCGATACCGATCTCTCCGCAGTACCTTCTCCAGGTGTCCTTTAAATTAATTCTAAAGACTTTGTTCGGGACTCGAAGATTCAATTATTTCTCGGCCGTGAATCGGTATGTCTAAGATCTCCACCGATTACGTTAAAAATGAATTATCGCGTCGCTCTATACCATTAAAATTTGTCGAATATACTGATGCCGGAAATTATAATACTTTGAAAAAATTGAAAACGGGTAGTTTTTTTTTTAAACATGACCTTATAAACTATACACGAAGATTTTTCGATTATGGATAAAAATCAGTAGGTACGCGTGGTACCCACCACCCACCTAGCCCTTCAGTGGCCCACAGCCGAACTAACGTGAAGCAATTTTTTGGTTAGTTGACCATAAAATGAGGGATTCGGGGTTCGCGTATTTACATAACAGAAGAAAACTTCGTCTCACCCTTGACCACATTACGTATCGATCTTGTGTAGTACTCGAACCCGAACTCCCGAAATGGGCACTTTTTCAGAGAACCTCGCGTTTAGTCATTTTCTAAATTGAATAATATTCAGAGAACCTCGCGTTTAGTCATTTTCTAAATTGAATAATATTCAGAGAACCTCGCGTTTAGTCATTTTCTAAATTGAATAATATTCAGAGAACCTCGCGTTTAGTCATTTTCTAAATTGAATAATATTGAAAGACAAATAAAACATTTGTTTATATTTCCACTAAGAGCCAATTCCGTCGTAAAAAAGCCAATTAAATGAGTTTAAAGTTAAATAATAATAGCGTTTTCGTCAAAATAGGTCAAATATATTATTAATTTTAAAGTAGTCTTACCATAAATTTTTGTGGTGCAACTGGCCTTCAGTAGGTTATAATTATTTAAATTACTAAGTATTTAGCGCAGATTTATATTATGTAGAACTTGTTTTTTTATTTTTTTTATTTTTGCACCACAACAGGCCAGGAGGCCCAATTACAGTGATGAATTACATCACAGAACACCCAGGTTTGAGAAAAATCACATTTTAATTTTTGTGTTCACACCGGGAATCGAACCCGGAACCTTCCGTGCGTGAGTCAAGCGTCTTGATCACTACACCACGTAGGCCGCCGATATACATAGAAACACAGAAACACTTATACATAGAAACACATAATAAGAAATTTTTTTTATAAAGTAACTTATTTTGCATTGTTTTCAAAAATAAATACAGGGTTCTTATAATTTACCTGAATATTTCCATTTAGTGGGCACTTTTAACGAGTTGTAAATAACTCACTATTAGAAAATGGAAATCAAGTTGGGGTAGAGTGGGGTTCGAACCTCGGACCTTAGATTAAACACGACCCGATTAAAATGAATTGAGTTTTGAGAAATAAAACCCGAGTGGAAACATTATATACCTACAGGGATATTTGAGATTTGACTTAATTGCTTGCGCATATTAACAGTATTACAGAGAATATAAAAGGAAAATAAAGGTAAATAACAAAAACAACTAATATCTACAAATATAAACAAGTATGAATGCGTGTGAGTGTTTACATGTGAGGGTTTCTATTTTATACTTACTTTATGATTATGGTTTTTTGAAAAATATATTAAAATATGAATACATGTAATTGTATGTATTTATAAATATTCCCAATGAGTTTTAAACAAAACTCGTTTTTAGACAATATCGTAATTTTACAACTTACAACTACAAATAATTAAGACATAAATAATACATTGCAAAGTACAAACATGCTAGGAATTTATACATATTGAGAGCGAAAACATACCTACTACACCCTCATACACATATACACATACAAACACAAACATGTAACATGCAATAAAAAGTCAGAGGTATAAATCGTTGCTTTAGATGTGATACCTCGTATATGCAAACCAGTCAACCTCCCAGGAGAGAGAAAAAACAGTTTTGACAGTTAAGTCCACCGTACTAAGTGTTAGCAAGGCTAGTTATGAGAGCTCTCTATTAGTGAAATAAGCCTCCGATACATGAATATAAAGTGCCCTGTAAAGTATCACTGGAAAGACGCAAAATTACTTTACGGCATCTAAACTTAAATTGAGCAAAAATTGCAGTTACGAGGTGTCACATTTATCGCGACGAAATATCACAAGAAGATATAATAAATTTAGCAAACAATAATACGAAGGAAAACCCCTACTTGCAAAATTCCTAAAAAAGTATTATTTTAATTAGATATTTATCAGGGATTGGGTTTTTGAGAGAGGGAGGCGAAAGGTTAAACTGTGTGTATGCAATGTATTGAAGATAATGAATCTGAATTAGGTTGATTTGACTGATTATAATATGTTTATTTTTACGCAAAGGTGAATTATGCTTACGCAGATCTTTATTAAAAATAGGCTCAATTGTATTATTGTTTTCGTAGCTGGGAAGTATACTAAAAGGAATTATATTATTATTATTACTGCTCTCTCCTGTCACGCAGACATTTTTCATCTCTCCTATATGAAATATATAGACAGTACACCCGTTTAGTAATACGATGTCAGTAATTATGTATGTACTCGTACGTTCATTATTATATTTTGTACCTTTTACATTATTGTTATATAACTTTTTTCTTTTCTTATTCTTTAAATTTAAATTTATCTTGTTTCTATTTACTTTATTTTTATTACTGTATATAAATATATGTATTTTTATTTTATTTGCAACTTCTAAGTGCCTAAAATTTCTTAATTGTTGAATTGCTTTTATTTTGATACCGATAATGTAATTAATAAATAGCTTACACCATTGTGGAAAATTTATATTGACTGTTTTCACAATTTTTGTTTATATATATTCTTATTTTCTGTATACAATACATGTAAAATCTGTTGTTTTTTCCCAAATAAGAATTAATAAATAAATATTGATTTTGAAGTATATATCGTTCACATGAGTATCATATGGCTACCGAAAAATATTTCTTATAGATCTGTTTCGCAACACTTGAATATAAATAAAAATATAGGTTTTCTTTGTTTTTAACCAATTATTCTATATTTTTTCTATCGACCGGTTTCAAAGATATACAAGTATCTCTTTCAACATTTCTCTCTCAACAGTACTTATCTCTCAACGCAAAAAATGCAATATTATCAATTTTGAATCTAGAAAAAAAAATGACATGAAATAAATGCTCACATAAATGATGAACGACTAACTGAAATTGAACATGTGAAATACTTAGGACTAACAATAGATAGACAATTGACATAGAAAATTTATATCAGCTTTTAATTATCAAAGTGGCGACATTATCGAGTATTTTTTTAAAAATTAATAATTTTGTTCCAAAAACGGAAAAAAATGCTAAAGAACAAAGCCTATGTAAAAACTAAACTTTGTTATATGCAACTACTATGGGGAACAGGATATCAAAATGGCATAAACAGACTACAAATACAACAAAATAAAATATTAAAGTTAGTATAAGGCCTACTCTATTTAACAGCAACTAGAGAACTTTTTAAACAAACTAGGCAATTAAATATAACTGAACTCTTTCAACTAGAATTATTAAAATTTATCCATAAATTAGCCACTGATGTAATTGTAGACGAAGAACTAAAACTTGTAAAAAAATATAGTAAACATGGACATAATACGAAAATATCGGAAAAATATAATATCCAACTTTCTAAAACAAAACAAGGGCAGTCGAGACTAATAAACCAGGGACTAAAATTATACAATAAACAACTAGACAAACGTAAACAAAAGACTCAGACAAACTTTTCAAAATATTTAAAAAGTATTATTATCAATAACAGAGTATGATTATATAATATTTTTGTAAAATGAATGTAATAATCCGTAAGGGTTAATAAATAAATTTTCAAATAATAAAAAATCACCTTTATAATAACAACATGACAAAAAGACTTAATTCATTTGCTCCATATGTTTCGATGCATATTTATTCGTCAATATTTAGCAATCGCTGTTGAAATAAAATAGGACAAGATTCATTAGTTTCAGTTTTTACCTAAGTGAAAGAAAACAGTTGATGCAAATTAATTATTCCTTGTCTTCTCCAATTCCTGTTACTTCTGGAGTACCTCAAGGAGCACACCTTGCTCCATTATTATTTAATATTTTTATAAACGATATTATCAATGTTTTCCAAAATACTAAATTCTGGCTTTTTGCTGATGATAACAAGATAGTTAAACTAATTGAATCTCCCAATGATTGTCTTCTTTTTCAAAACTATATTAATATTTTTGATGAATGGTGTGACATCAACTGTCTTCAACTTAACATTGACAAATGTAAAATAATATCTTTCTCGCGATGAAAAAACCTTATGAAATTCAACTACAAACTAAAAAATACTTCCTTTTTAATGGCTTTGTCAATAAAGGATCTTGGCATAACTTTAGATAGTAAACTCTCCTATCGTGAACACATTGATAATATTGTAAAAAAATCTCTCAAACTTCTTGGTTTTATCAATAGAATGACGACGGGCTTTCCGTTTTCCTTCTTTCATCAGCAGGGATGCTAAAATTCCACTAAATTAATCCAAACCAATGTTCTTATCAATGAGTGACGGTGGACTTCAAAAATATTAATACCATCAAAACTCTTTATTGCTCACTAGTTCGACCCCATCTAGAATACGCTTCTCCTATTTCATCTCCATTATACAGGACTCACATTGACCATATCGAGTATACCCAACGCCGTTTTCTAAGAAAAGTGGCATGGTTGCTCGGATTACAAAGGGGTAATTATTCCTATTTTTATTTAAGGCAATCTCTTAATCTGTCTTTATTGGAGAGACGTAAAACTGAGATGAACCTTATATGCATTTTCAAAATACTTAATGCTATAAGTGATGTCCCATCTCTGTTGCAATCAATTTATTTTCATGTTCCCAGCCGTGTCACCAGAAGTCAAAATCTGCTATTTATTAAATCTTCTAAGAGCAACTTTTGTTGTTATGCCCCAATGTCCAGAATGTGTAGATTAGTCAATTCATCACATGACTTAGAATTCCTCGGGATAGATCTTTCGGCTTTTCATAGATCTCTTCGCGACTAAAACAGTGTGAGATGAAGTTGGATTGGCATGGTTTAGCTCGAAGTCTTAAGACTTTCATTTTTATAAATATATTGTATACCATTATTGTATTGCCCTAGTTCGTCTTTGCCACATAGTATTATGTTCTTTTTGTTCAGTTTCTTGTATTTATGTTTTAATTTTTTAAATTTTTCTTCATGTAACTGTTATAATTGGATTAGGCCGTATATATAATAATAAATAAATAAATTAGTTGAGTGTACTTTTAAAACTGTTGAAACTAGTATAGCTTTAAAACCGGTCGGTAGAAAAATAAAAGATAAGTGGTTAAAAAACAAATTG
This sequence comes from Micrasema longulum, assembly GCF_059751315.1. Classification (NCBI taxonomy): domain Eukaryota; kingdom Metazoa; phylum Arthropoda; class Insecta; order Trichoptera; family Brachycentridae; genus Micrasema; species Micrasema longulum. The sequence continues at coordinate 138,281 of NW_028278018.1, forward strand.
TTGTTATATATTTATTTTATTATAGCGCGAATTCACCAGTAGTACCTACGGATTCGCGTGTATAGATATATAGATAATAGATATCATGAACGTGAGCCTTCTATATTTTAAACAGAAATGTATTTGTTCCATGTATCTTAATTTTTTTCAATGTACAATTCAGCACTACTGCCAATTACAATGTACATAGATTATATAATTAGATATCTACGAAAATATATAAAAAAAAAGCACAATAGATTATTACGATCCATATAAACAATAGTAAACAAAGACGAATAAGTCACTAATACACATTATGATACATAGTTGGAGAGGAAGAGTCTGAAGCTGGTAATCCCAGCATGGAAAAGGTCCACCACTCTCGGCAGGCTGTTCAACAGAGCAATCATTCTCCCCACAGGCGTAGGCAACAACAACGGTAAATTTGTCTTGCATTCTGGAAGAACATATTATGATCCGTGTTGCCTAGCTCTTAAATAGTTGCTCGGTACACATATAATTGTATGCGCTCCAAATTGTTAGGATTGTAAATTAACCCGTATACGTTGTCGGCCTCGTGGTGTAGTGGTCTGCGCGTTTGCCTGCCTTGCAAGAGGCCTCGGGTTGGTGTGAAATATTTATTTAATTAGGTATTTTCACGCTTGAATATTTCATAATCCCTGGACTGGCTCTTGAAGTGTAAGACACCTTCGTGTAAGAAAAATGACCAAGATACACTTCGATTGGTGTACCATTGTAATGCCCTATGCACCATTAAATGCGGAAAGGGAATGTAGAAGAAAAAGAAGTATGTGTTCCATATCAAATAGCAATTAATATTATGTTATATTGTATTTTGATATTCCTTTTTCAAACTTTTTGACTGTATTTAAAAAAAAATCACATATCTCTTAATTTTATATTATTTTATCTAACTTTTTATAATTTATATCGGATACAACGTTTTCTTTATATTTTTCGTTATTTCTTTATATTTTTCTGTACCTGATATTTTATTTCTAAATACCGTACTTTCTTTATACTTTACTTATAAGTATATTTTTTTTATTTAATGTTGTTTTTATACTTATTTTTTGAACAAATTATATGTAAAAGCCTTATGGGGGTAAAAAATCAATAAAAAAATGTATATGTAATAAATAACCACAAGGTTAGTGCTTCAAATATATTTAAAAAATAAGTAAATTTTCTTTTACTCTGTTTTTTGTAACTGTCCAAATAATTATTGTAAAATAAAATATTAAGTAACAATAATAATGACAGTAGTTTTTACAGCGAATTCGCGGTAGTTACTTTATTAATGTTACCGATTTAAAAATAGTTAACATAAAAGTATTTTTAGATATTTGTAATTAGCTTATAGAGAAAGAAAAATGTTGTCATTATAAAACAAGTCATATTGGATGACCATGCAATGGAGGATTGAATATGCGATCTAGATACCGTCCTCCGACCACACCAGCCACTAGGAAGTGTAACTCCGTTAGGCGCTCGACTCCTGCACAAGTCCGCTAACTCGCCTAACCGGAGCGCCCCTATCCGCGCTCACCCGCGCTACCTGGGCAGGTACTTTGATGGTGGCGGATCGGGAGGAGAAGGGGGGGGGGGCGGTACCAGGGCGGAGAGGGGGGCGTGATTACCCCAGAAACTTGATCAACTAGAACGCTTAATACATTTACACAATTAACTTACAACTATATAATCCGACACCTCCAATTATAATACTCTAGGTAACAGATTGGCCGATAACTGGTAGAATACATTATTATTTATTGAAATTTATTTCAACAGAGAGACAAAACTTTTTTGAGAAGAAAACACGGAAGTCTAGGCACTTACAGGGCTTATGAGCTGTCATTGGCTGAATTTAGTGGTCATAATGGTATTAATTGGTTCGTCTTTTTTAAAATTTACGTTCTGACCTGAATTATTCCCATAGTCTTCTAACTCTTAATTTGTTAATATGACGGAAGTATCTAGGTACATTTTTAACTTTTCTGCTGAACTATTATTATTATTTAAATGTTCAATATTTCTTTTTACTTTTCATATTATCAGTATTTTTTTAATCGAATTATTTATTTTACGTTTTCATCTTATTTTCCAATATCTTCAGTGTGAATATATATTTTTTTTTCTATGAGTTTAAATATTTTTCAATGCATTCTCTGTATCCATATCCTTGAATATTTTTTCCGAAGATTCCTTCTCGAAGATAAGCGTTGATAGAGCGCATGTTTAGTTAAATGAGTATGTTCACTATAATGTTTTATGCTTTCTCATATTATAATATTTACATACATAAGTATATTTTTTCCTTTTTTATTTTATGCTGATTAATATGTATTTAAATATACATATTTTGTTCTGAATTCCATAAATTGTTTTTTTTGTTTAATTATTGAACAATGTACCTACAATGTATTTAATTATCATCTTTCATCTCTGTGGAAAATATTTAGCGACTGTTTTTACAATTTATGTTCCTTGTACTTTTATTTTCTGTATATTGTGTATGTAAAAACTGTTGTTTTTTTCCCATATTCCCATTCCCATAAGGAAAAAAAAAACAACATAAAAACATGGTTATAAAAAGAAAAAGAAAAATATATCCATACATGTATGTACATATGTATGTCAGCATACAAAATATATAAAAAATATAACACGAATTACCACCAGATCATTAGCATAAGTAGCTTTTGCAAATAATTCGTTAATTACTTTAGAACATCATAAAATATTTATTAAGAGATTATTTGAATTCACAGAGACTCGAGTTAAAAATGTCGATATGAGAAGTACATTCATTTCTTACTTTGGGTATACGCGGTATAGGTGAGGGACAAAGATAGTTGGACTGAGAAGGGTGACAATAATATAGACTATTTTGTCTAGTTCTACGTGTTGGTATATTAATATTTATTAAGTCCAGGAGTTTGCAACAATCGAAGGTAGAATCAAAGATTTTAGATAAAAATATTAGGTCATTTTTTTTCATGCGATCCTCCAGGGTAAGAAAATTTAAAAAAAGAACAAAGACATGTAGATGATTTGTTCTATAGGAATATGCATTTTGAAATTAATGAATCTTAAAAGTTTTCGTTGGACTATTTCAACATTATTTATGTGAATTTTGTTAAAATGGGACAATAGAGTAGAGTAATATAATTGGCTTCTAACCGAGGATTTCATCGAACCAAGAGTTTCATAATTTTAACTGATTCAAAATCTTTTATGGTTCTCAGAATGAAACCCAAAGTTTTCATACTTTAGAAGTAGTGCGGATGATGTGGCTTTGTGTAAAGGGTGTAAAGGAAGGAATAGGGCAAAGGGAAAGGAAATGCGTTATAAGTTGTATCGCCATCTTATTTGAACTGGCGTGGCCATCTTACCACTTACCACCGGTGAATTGGTCTCCGCAGTACTTTATATTATTTTTTTTAGTTTCTTGACATATAAAATAATAATTAAAAAAGACTAGATTAAAAATTTATTTACCGTTTTATTTGTTACATAGCACAAAGTATTTATTTTGTTTGTTCAACTTTTTGTACGTAATGTAAATTGCACATTGGCGGGTTTATTGCCATATGGAAATTTCTCCCAACTGACCGATAAAATAAAATTTAAAAAAAATAATATTGTATCTAATTTAAGTTACAAAACGAATTCAATAGAAAATAAAATAAAAAGCTAAAGATGTACAAAACAATAAATATATGTAAATAAATTACATTGTGCATGCAGGTCTTCCAATGAACAAAATGACTCGCCTGCACTATGTATTAAATGCTGCAGCGAGACTTATTTTAGGAATCTCTAAGTTCAGTCATATCACTCCGCTAGTTCGGGAATTACACTGGCTACGTTTTCCACAGAGGGTGGAATATAAACTCTGTAACTTATGTATAAATCACTGCGCAACTCTACTCCGGAATATCTGAGGGAACTATGCATTCCAGATGAACTAGCTGATAGGCGTCTTACACTTAGATCAGCTACGTCAACGGTGAGAGAAAAAGTTATTATACCTCTACGCAAACAGCGCACTAAATTCAGTGAACTCGCATTTGCGGTCGCGGGTCCTATGGCATGAAATGCTCTCCCAGCAGAGGTGCGAGGCTGTGAGAGTGAAGTGATGTTTCGGAAAAAACTTAAAACCCACTCGTTCTCCATCATTTGAATAAATCCGTAGCATGTCATGACAAAATAAATAGTTTCAATTAAATTACGAAATCAAAAGCTTCAATTAAATTTATTTATCTATAGAATCACATTGTAAAGCGCCCTTAAAGTATAATATTACGAAAATGGCGCTACATATAGCTTATAAGTTATCCATAGTAAAAAATAGTAATTAAATCAGTACTTTTACTCAGTGGGATTTAGAAATAAAAAAGAAAGAGGGTAGGTCTATAGATATATGAAAAGAAAGGAGATATTTATTCGGACGTGATTTAAGTCGAGGTACTGTAGAAACATAGTTGATAGTGGATGCAAGATGATTCCGCAGTCGACCCGCGTGGACACTATATGAGTAAGAGAAGAAAGACGAATGGTGGATGGGTATTAAGAGGGTGCTTTGAGAATTAGAACTAAGATGTAAACCATGAATCGATAAGTGTTGAAATTTTTCACGGAGGTATATAGGTGCGTTAGGACTATGAAGTACAGTGAACAGAAGAAAGGCGTCTCTCCCGGAATTACCCTAAATAATTTCAGTTAGGTAACTCGACACTAAACGGCAAATGCAAGAACGCACTAACTCGTATTAACCGGCCCAAATAATGTAGAAGGAATTACCGGCAGTAGTCGCAGTATTAGTAGTCCACAAGTTCAGTTCAAGCGGTGGTGACTTTATGCTAAACAGTTGAGCAAGTTCCTCCGGTATAGTCCGTCCCGTCCGGCGCCGGCCCCGGCCCCGGAGGGACGGACTGTACACTGCGCGATACTCGGGAGGGATTCGGTTAAGTCACTTAAGGCGCTTCGAATTCGTTGACTTTAGTTCATTAGGATAGAACAACATGCAAACTACACACATCGCTATACAAACATAGTAGGTGTAAGGTATCTATTTATTAATTTTCCCTAGTTAGTTAACGTAACTTTCGTTTATCAACTAATATTTACACCTATTTATTAACACATGCATTAGTATTACATTAATCTACATCGCCATCTAAAATCATCGCTCACCTTTGTCCTTCATACGAGATCATCCCCTGGAATAAAAAAAATATAACAACCCAAAAGCTTTACTGAAATCGATGTAAATGGAATCAACCAAACATTTTTATGTAAAGCATTCATTATATCATTTTGGTGTATTATCAAATTTGTTACAGTTGATTTGCCGAGAGTAAAACTATGCACATTCTTAATGCAGGAGGATCGTTTACATTGCATTAGAACATATTTTAATGACTTAGTTCATGTTTGTTTACGTAACTAATTAGTTGGTTACGTAAACCTTGACAAAGAAGCTCGTTTGCTTTGAAATCGGTCGGTGAAAAATAAAAATTAGTGGTTAAAAACAAAGTTGTTTTATTTATTTTATTATAATGAATAACCACAAAGTTAGTGCTTCAAATATAAACTTTATAAAAAAAATATTGATTCAATTCTAATAAGTTTGGCGAAATTTATTAAAATTTAACGAATTTTGGATGACTTTATTCTGTGATTTGGGTCTAGAAGGGCTAATGTCAGATTTCATATTTTTGTCACCATTTTGTAGAGGGTCGATGTAAATTAAAAAACCGGTATATTCAACTATTTTATGCACGCATACATGCGTTGTAATATTTTTAGTTAATATTTGTTATCAAAGACGTCAAGCGGTTCATTATAACAAAATGACTAAATAGTTACTCTTCCGAAACTGTTTCTCGGCGGCCTCCGTGGTGTAGTGGTAGAGACGCTTGACTCACACACGGAAGGTTCCGGGTTCGATTCCCGGTGAGAACAAAAAAAAAAAAAATTTCCTCAAGCCTGGGAGTTTTGTGATGTAGTTCACCGCTGTAATTGGGCCTGCTGGCCTGTTGTGCCGCAAAAGAAAACTAAAAAAATATAGCATTACGATTTACGACATCGGCCCTTGAAGATCCAAGACCCAGCGTTCTCCTCACATATGAATACCGATGTACCTCACTCACCTAACGACATCTTCGATGTCGCATATTTTCATCTATTCTTCTCCAAAAGCTTCATTTCACTCCTGAGATATCGACTAAAAGCTATCCTACATTATTGAGCACGGGATTTGAACTGAAATGAGCAAATAAGACGATATCGCATGTCGGTGAGCCTTAAAGATGGCGGTTTGCTGTCAACCCGAGCGGCGAGAGCTGACGCATCCCGATTGCCATAAATCACAGTAAAGTCGACTTAACCTAAGCGCGGATGAACGCTAATTAAATGTGTAAAGTTAAGTTGAGCTGTTAGGAAAAGCGGAGCGCTGAACATTGGGAAATTAATTAAAATCCGCCCAGAATAAAGTTCGAGTCTGCGGAGTCTCGCTTATTGGATTAAATGGAATGATATGGCTGGCGGGAATCGTAAATAATTAAACGTTTGGCAACACTGAACGGAATCGGGAAGCGGAGTGCGGGTGTGAGGCGCGGGGGGCAGCTGTAGGCGGGCGACCCTCCCCCGCCCCCCGCCCGCCGCCCGCCGCCTCTAGGTACCTCATCAATTTACTCATTACGGTTAAATGTGTCAAAATGTTGTCCCAACTTCTTGTGAGCCAACAAGGGGCGCTCTTGATGCTGAATTAAATGCGGATAATTACTCCAGACTCCGGGAATATCTATCAATTAGGTTTACAATACTTTCGAACTCGTCTCCGGGTGTTCATCTGTAGAAGGCACGGGGAACATTTTATATTTAATATGTACTCACGTGAACGTGATGGACCGACGGATCGACGCCTAAACAAGATGCTCAGTACCCACCTGTGCGTACTATGTAGGCCTAGGTAGATTTTCTTTAGTGAAGCGTTTTTTTTTCTGATGGACCAGACCAGCACTAATAATAAAGAATCGAGCGTTGTTATATAAAATACAAAAACGATATAAAATTTTCCTATGAAATATTTAAGTATAATGTAGATATAAATCTCCTCGATAAAATACGAATAAATGCGGGTTAAGGAACACTCAGACATCGCTGCACCTTTGGCCCGCATGTGTCGGGAACATAACATATACTGTCGAAATAACAAAATCGAAATATTCGTGATACTCTCCCAACTTTTGCGAATAACCTCTTAGGAATAAATCTGAGTTAACGAGTACACATGCACAACTTATTTTTTTATTGTATTATATATGAAATTTAAAAAAAGTATTTTTAAAAAAGTATTAAAAAACAACAAATGTAATTCAATCTGTTTTCTGTAACTCTATAATTGAAGATATTGTATGCATGCGAAATTGCATCGACTAATGCCTTAAAATCGTTTGTTTTCTAGTAATTATATTTGTTGAATTACCTTATAAAATAAAATATAAAATAAAATGAATCTATCAACGTGTCTCTAAATCCAGGTACAAATAGTAGTAGGTACATATTTCTCTACAACAATAATATAAAACCTCGATAAATTATGACTCGATAATTAATGGATTTTATGCAACTGTAAATCCATGTAGGTGTTTGTTTGTTCGTCACAAAATCTCTTCCGAAACGGTAAGTCGTAACGACATGAAATTTGGAAAAGTCATTCTAGATGCAATTTCTGGGACAGGATTTTTTTTTCTCGGAACTTTTCGGTATAAAATCGAACTGCTCAATAATAAGTCGTAGTTATGTGAAATTCAGAATCTACATTTAAAATACCATTTACAAATCAAGCGTGGTTTCAAGCCAAAATCAAACTCATTAACGGTAAGTCTTAGCGAGCGCGATGTGAAATAACATTTAAGATAAAATGTGTACTTCTATTGTGTTATTTTCAAGCCAAGTTTTTCTCTGGGCTATTCGGTATAAAGAAAAACCTACCATACATTTTTTTATTATCAGAGTTTTTAAACTTCTGACCCCGATTTGTACGTAACCAAGACTAACAACACAGGACCACAGAACGTAATAAATCGGTATGGTTATAAGATTAGGATTTTTCAGAGATCTCGTAATTATGTATTGGTAACTAACTTAAATAAAGCGATAAATAGGTTTCGACTTCCTCATAATGCCACCTTACGAGCAGCAAGTAGCCAGCGGAGAAGTGAGCGCGGGCAGTAGTAATATCCTCTTCCTAATGCAGTTTGTGCATCAATTTGTCCTTGTGTCGCTCTAGATTTATGATCCTATCCGCTATCCGCTGGATACTCTCGCCGCCGCGCCGCTACCAGTGACACTACAATAGATACGTACTACACAACATGTACACGTCGGTACTCGTGTGATCAGTCCCAACTCCTAGCGTCTGTACGGAGCGCGGAGTCCGGACTCCGGATACTGCACACTGGACACTGCACACTGCACACAGCACACGGCACACAGCACACAGCACACAGCACACAGCGCACTGCGGCCACTGTCACTGTGGCTATATTTGGGAACAGAAATTTGGATGCAACTTATATCATTTTCATAAATGTAGATACCCCCATTTTTTCAGATAAATTCACGATGTTATGGCACAACCCACCTGATAAGTGTAATTAGGTAAAGTACATAATATTTTGTACAAATGGTTGATATCAATATTGCTGATATTATTACTGTTGATTTGATTTTTTAAACTTATTTTAGAAAAATAATGACTAATTTTACATAAAATACATACAGAATAAAAAAAATATAGAAACTTAATTGTAAAAAGAGTTTACCTATTTATATTTATATAGATACATACAGGGAGGCCAAATACTTGATGGAAAAAAATGTAGGAGGTAGGAAACTCCAAGGGCTGTAGAAAAGGCAAATGTGTTCAATAAATTATGAACCGTTTCTGATATATTTTTTTATTGTTTTCGCCACAGTCGTCTAAAAATTTGGTTTTGGGATAAATATAATAGAAAAAAAAACTTTTTTCTTCATTTGTTGAATATAAAGTATGTTATTGAAGGAAAAAAAATAACACGTGTCGTTCAATCGAAAGTATTATTAAATTCTAACTTTTTATTGAATAATAGTATTTCTCAATAGTTTATTGGAGACGCCGACACTGATTTTTGATTTTAGATCAGGTGTAAAGAATGGTAATTAAAAAACAAAGGAAATAAATAAGCTTTCGCATAATTTTTAAAAAAGTAGCCACCTCCCAAGATTTTTTTTTAATCAATGAAAGGTCTGAGGATGCGGTTTTTTAAAAATCTGATATGATCCAAAAAAATATCAGACGACAGTGGCGAAAATCAACTAAAAAGAACAATAAAAAAATTGTATCTAAGAGACAGTTCACAATTTATTTATTGAACACATTTGCCTTTTTTTACAGCCCTTGGGGTGTTCTACCCTCTAAATTTTTTTTATGTCAAGTATTTTGCCACTCCGTAAAGATATGCATTTTCCACAGTAATAATATTGGGAAGTAAAATAAAATGAACATTAATAGAATTTACGTGATGTGAATAAAGAGAGAAAGAATTATTATTAAACATGAATAAATAAATTAAAAAAGAAGAACAATAAAAAAATTAAAAAAAAAATAGTAATAAGAATTATAAAAAGAATACAATAATAGTAAATCTCTAAATCGTCAAATATTGACATTACAATGTGCAAAGTTTTGTTTGCAAGTTAATTCTTCCGGTCTCTTACACTACAGGATCTAGGCCAGGGGGCATAAAATATTTCAATAAAAACCACCCATTAAAACATATATGTAGATGAGCTAACCGAGAACCCGGGATCTCAGGTATGGTGAGCAAACGCACTAATCGGTACACGACGATGTGTGCTAATCTCCACTCGATTTCCTTTCCAAAAAACACTCGTCCTGGATTCTGGTTCTATTTCGCTCATAGAACTGCATTTTTTATTCCGCCCGGACTACGGTTAATTTTTTTCACAATATTTCAAGGCTGACAAAAGGAAACGATTACGGTTATTTGAATGATATGTTTGTATTCAATACAATCGCGCAAGTTTGTAAGAAGTCGGCATTACACTCATATTGGAGATTATCAGTCGGGTACTCTCGAGCACGGGGCCCGATCACTTCTGGTGTTGTAATGCGGGAGCCCCCCGGAGCCCGACCCGGGGGGCCCGCTCCCCACTGCCGGTCCGCGGCCGCTGACCGAGTGGCGTAGTACCGGCCGCCTGAACGAATTAGCGCCAATTTAGCACTCTCAACTCGCCCAACAATCTGTAACCCACAACGCCACAACCCACACCCGCAATCGTTGCATACTTTCCCGACCTCGGCTTTTTATATGCACAGAGTCTCATTACTACACAATATCCTGCTCACCGTATACTTTACACTGTACACTGTACACTGTACACTGTACACTGTACACTGTACATTGTACATCTGCATGTTGTTCCTTTGTGGTTAGTACACGAGATAAATATTATAGTATACGTTCACTCTTCATGTATCAAAAAATATTTATTTGTTAACAAATACTTAGGTTGTATTATGTAAAGTTGTATAAATGTAAACTTAAGTTTATTGTTAGTAATTAATATAACATTGCAATTTCTCAAGAAATATATTTGAAATATTTCAAGGCTTTTCGTTTAATTTATTTCTTCAGGTAACTTATTGTACAGTTTTAAACTCTTGCAAAATAAGTTTGCTAATATCTCTAGTATCGTATGTATGGCATTGTTGATTAAATTTTATTACATTTTTAATTTCATTTAACCTCTTAATTATTTTAGGAATAAAAAAATGTTAGTCAATCCTGTGATGAGCATGTTTAAATGTTTCTAGACAGGTTGGATTTCCTCCCTAGGGAGTAATTTAGATCTAAGTTTGTGGTAACAGAGAGGGAATCTATTTTTGAGAGGGGAATATAGAAGTTCGCTCATTTTACAGAGGTCAACAGGTGGAAGAGTTGAGGAGATGTGGATGTTTAAACATTGGCGGAATGGTGAATGTTACGCAGTGTGTAATGACAGGTCACAAGTTCTGTAAATGCCTAGACTTCCATATTCTCTTCTCGAAAATCTTTTCCCTCTCTATTGCCACAAATATAGAAAAAAAAGCTACGTTATATTATACTTTATTTGTTTTTTTGAAAGCCAATTATATATTATGTATTAGTTCTACATCCGAATATACTTATATTTGTTTTGCCACCGGAGTGATGAAGAGTTTCGTGATTTTGTATTGTTTTAAAAACTTAATATTTAGAAAAACGATAGCACTCTTTGTTCTATGTACTTTATACTTCTTCAATGAGTGGTAAGATGTGGTTTAATAGAATTGAGTGGATGAGTTCAGGCGATCTCCATAGATATAGTCTATACCGCTCATGATCATACAAAAAACTGCATAACGTTCTTAAATGCACTGTTTGAAACAAATTATTAATGTCGTAATAAAACTTTCTTTCTCATACAATTCTTTCTCTGTTTTTGATGTGTATTATTATTATCTTATCTCTTTCTGATATTAATTTGTCAAATATTTTTGTGTACCGTATATTATATTATTTTCACATATATACTTACTGTTAACTAATTTTCATTATTTGTTTTTACCAATAATTTGTTGATACCATTTTTTATACTTATAAGTATATGAAAATGTATTTATTTTTTTGTTTGAATTATTTACAAGTTATTTACAATTTGCTTTTTAATTCAATTACTTTTATTATCTCCATTTAATTTTTTTTTCTTTTTTACTATGTAAAGTTTCACTTTTTATTTTGCATGGCAGTATGCTTCTTATTGTTTCTAAATATATACAAAAAAGCATTGTTTATCTTTTAAATTTTTACGCACTATGTTTTGTACTTACCAGTATATTTTTTTGTAAATGCCCCTTGGGCGTATTGTAAAATTAAATAAATATATATATTAAAACGAATATGTAAATATCCTCCTACGTATCCATCGGATTTACTGTTCGAAGAAGTCAAAGTCCTTATGATTAGACAAATATATTTACATGTTATGTCATGTTTAATATACGCATCTAGGACTGATTCGGGAATTTTTTTTTTGAAAATATTGGCTGTTCCGAATTTAATGAACTGCTTGATGAACTAAAAAACGAAAACCGCTGTAATCTTTTTGGTAGTGATAGTTATTAATGTAATTTCAATAAATAGCGTATAATACTGTGTCTTCTGTTTCTTATATTATGTTATCATACTATTTAGGATTGTATTGACTGACATTATGTATTGCATCAAAACAGTTTTCTTTTTATGTACTGTGCCCTGTGCCAAATATTTTTTTTAATAACTCCTGGGAGTATAATGTTCATGTATTACATATTTTGTTAAAAAAAATAATAATGTGGAATAACTGGTAAAAGTGATGCCCAATTAATAATACACGTATATAAACCATGTAAATATGCATAAATAAAATAAAATATGTGTATGAATATATAAATGTATGAATACGTATAAAAAAAGAAACCATTAACGATGTGGGTGGGTGCGATTTTACAGGATTATTTCACCTGCTAGGAAACGCCCGAAAATACTATGCAATTTAGAAAATCTCCCCACGCGTACTTGGGAAATCTGGAAAATGGATAATTTACAGTAATTAAGGTTATTTTTTATAAACTATTGACATTCGTAATAAGGTATTACTTACCTATACAAGATATTAACTGGTAACATTATTACATATTCCTTCAGCTGGAGGTTACCTGATATTTAGAGTGGAGATTTTGCAAAAGCCTTTGAAAAACCAAAATTGCGTTAAAATATTTCATGCAGAAGTATAAAAAAACTGAAAGTTATTATTTCTGTGATTCTAGTAAGACACATATGTGTGAAATAATGATTTTGACTGCAAGTAGATACATTTCCGAACACTTACATAGATACTTTCTTTGTTTTCTTTTATTTTTTATTAAAAAAAAATAATAAAAAGAGAAATACATGAGTTCTTAATATTTACTCAACTATTTAAATTTTTTCTTAAGAGTCGTAAATAACTTGTGCTGGAAAAATGGAAATAGAGTTTGGGTTGAGTGGGATTAGAACCTCGGACCTTTGGCCCGTGAGTCTTCAATACTACCACGGGACCACAACCCGGTAGATGAAGAGTACAGATCTGTGTGTGAAATAGAAAAATATCCCTGGGTGAGTGTTTTCGAGTTGGTCGCCCCGGTTTGGTGCGATTGTGTTACCATTCTTAAGGTCCTGGGTTTAATTCCGGGCAGGGTGAAGGTGAAATTAGGATTTTTAGGACAGTTTAAACTGTAATATTTCATTATTCCTGGACTGACACCTAAAGCGTTAAACAGATCATCTTTCCTTTGTGTACGAATAAATTAAAATTGAAAAGATTAAATTATTTAATTACGTAATTAAATAAGGTTGATTTTTTTAAAAGTTATGGTACATTCTTAAATGTGTGCGTGCGAATATATGTATGTTAGAGGGTGTGTTTGTGTGTATTTGTATGAGAGTAAGTGCTCTGGGATAGACCTTCACCTTGACGGCATAGTTGAAGATAAATTCTCTCCAGTGATTACAAAGATATACTACCGACCCCCCACCTTCAAGTTTTGGGTAGGTACATCGATATGAAACAAAGGGAAGCGTACGTCACGGTACACATATCTACGCTCTAAAATGACATAGCATCAGTATTACGTCATAGTTGAAGATAAAATTCTCCCGACCGCCTACAAAGATATACTGCCGATCCCCCCACCATTAAGTTTTGATGTAAGTACATCGGTTTATACCGACGGGTCTAGAACCCCCGATACGTTTATTTACGCATTAAAAGTGTCAAAAATTTTGTTCCACCGAGCAATTTTCCCTTTAATTACGATTTATTAAAAATTTTAATCGTTTTGAGGCTGGCACTTTTTTTCTTAAAAGCCTATTTAAAATATGAGAGAGAAATAAGAACATTTTGAAGTAGAATTGAATTCCGACATAACTGTCAGTTTAATAAAACAAACGATTAGATGCGAAAATAATGTCGCTAGGTTCTATCCTGTTAACATCTACGAGTATCTAGGCGTTAGAAAGTTACAACTGTAAAAAAATAATTTAGTTATTATATTTTATGAAGACGGCGTTCATAATTCAGGGCCAGGTGTGTGCACGTGTGCGCATAATTAAAAAGTGGGAGTGTATCGCAGCCAGATAGATTGATAGAATTAACAGATGAATAAAAAGGAATATGGATGTTCAAAATGGCTAGACTTCCATATTTTCTTATCTAAAACGTTTTGCATCTCTGTTATAAATAACAAGAGATGCATAATTTTTTTTATTTATAATGGTTAAGTAATAATATGACAAAAATCATACGTTCGCGACTGTTACTAAAGAATGACCCTTCAGTAATCAGTTCGCCTTTTCATTGTCACCTTCACACAGCGAGCGGTGAGCCGGTGAGCCGGTGAGCCGGTGAGCGGCTGACAAATCTCCGGCTCGAGCGTCCCCCCTCTCCCTCCCGGTCGGTTACAGAGAGAAGCACATTACTCCACATTTACAAGCTATATCTGAGAAAATAGGATTGTTATTACATTTGCAATGTGGCGGATAAAAGTAAAGAAAATCCGGGTAATAAAGATTGTTATTTTTCTCCTTTATTTTCCAATTTCGGTGTCATCCTAATAGATTTACACATTCTTCTTTGTACGGTAAATATTTGTATCTTCGCTTCTTGTGCCGCGTACATGTATTGTTATATGCTATACTCGTATCTGGTGTCTCGTGTCTCGTGTGTATCGCGTAAGGGAAGACATTTTCTACCAGCGTGGCGTAAGCGCGTCTCCACACATACGAACAGGTGATGAAAAACATCTCCGCTTTGGATTATATTTTAAATGAAAACATTTATTCGAATATTATACGATTATATATGATTTCATTTCATTTGAAAATAAAAATAGAGAGAATGATAATGTAGAACTGTATTTTATATATTTGTAAATGTTTGTCGGCCTCGTGGTGTGATGGCGATTTGCCTACCATGCAAGAGGTCTCGGGTTCAATTCCCAAAATGGTTGATATTAAATATTATTTAACAGGGCGTTTTCACATAAGTATACTTCATAGTCCCTAGAGTGGTACCTGAAGCGTAAGACTGATCACCTTACCTTCATGTAATAAAAAATGAGTGAAAAAAATGATAAAACAATCGCAGCGTATCAAGATACGCTGCGATTGTTGTACCGATGCAGTGCCCTATGCACTATTAGGAGCGAAAAGGGTATGAAAATCTGATGATATGTTTGTACACGTGAACAATGCCAAACAGATAAACAAAAAATTATCGACATGTTTATCAACTTAGACGTTAAAAAAAATAAATATTTAAAAGATTTTATGAAACAGGCTTTTTAAATTCTAATAATTATTATGTATAATTAAGCTAGCGGGCTTTCCGTTATATAATACCTCAAGGGCGCTTTACAAAGTGATTCTGTGAATATCAATTTAATTTTAGCTTAAACTTTATAATTTAAGTAAAACAATTTATTTTGACTTCACACGGTGGGGATTTATTCAAAGATTTAGAGAACAGGTGGGTTTTAAGTTTCTCTCGAAACGTATTCATATTTACATATTATATACAATAAATACGTACCTACGTTTTCCACAGAGGGTCGAATACAAACTCTGTTGGCTTATGCATAAGTCACTGCACAACTCTGCTCCGGAATATCTAAGGAAACTATGCATTCCAGATGAACTAGCTGACAGGCGTCTCACGCTTAGATCAGCTACGTCTACGGCGAGAGGAAAAGTTATTATACCTCTACGCAAACAGCGCACTAAATTTAGTGAACGCGCATTTGCGGTCACAGGCCCCATGGCATGGAATGCTCTCCCAGCAGAGGTGCGAGGCTGTGAAAGTGAAGTGATGTTTAGGAAAAAACTTAAAACCCACTTGTTCTCTAAATCATTTGAATAAATCCGTAGCATGTGACAACAATAAATTGTTTTAATTAAATTACAAATTTAAAAGCTTCAATTAAATTATTTTAACAATAGAATCACTATGTAAAGCGCCCTTGAGGTATTTTATTACGAAAATGGCGCTATATAAGTTATCCATAATAATAATAATAATAACTACAATATTTTTAAGCGAATCATTTTTCTTCTTCGTTGTTAAAACACTATCAAAGGTTCCAAAGTCCTATTAAATCTGTTACTCAAAATAACCTTTATATAGGTACTAATTCTCACCCAAGTACTTCACACACTGAACTCTTTTTTTTTTTAAATATTGTAAAAAATTGTAAGATTCAATATGTCCATGTATTTATAATTTTCTCAAACTGAACGGTTTGGGTAGGTAGGAAGAAATTGCCTTAAGGCAATATGCCCCCCCTTATATGTATATATATATATATTGTATATGATGTATATAAAGTGTCGAATAAATAAATAAACTCTTACACACACGCACAGAAACCTCACTGATTTATTGAAGAGATATTAAAAAATATATCATAAAATACAGTGTATGTAACTGTGAAGATTTTTTCAAACAAATAAATAAAATAAAATAATAGAAAACTTGTTTTTACGATAAATTTGGAAAAAGTCTAATATATTTTTGTCTTAAAGTAAAACTACCAAATAATTATTGATGCGTGATTTTTAATTCAGCCAAAAACAAATTAATAGATTGGGGAAGCCGCATTTTAATAATTACCATAAAAATTCTGTCTTCAGTACATACTGTTTTTTTTTAATTTTCACCAGTGACCGATAGTATAAAAATATTATTATTTTATTTTATTATTATTGTCAAAAAGGTGTTATTATGACATCTGCAGGACATAGGATCTTCAGTTTATGATAACATCGCTAGAACTGACGACGACTGTATATAGTTACATGTACGGTAAAGATACGCTACAATACCCATTACATCTAATACTTTATACTGCTAATTCTGAAAATGAGTTGATGATATTCCAAAGAAAATATTTTTTAAATTCATTTTTTTATATCTGTACAGACTAGACCAGTATTAATCTTAATGTTTTCGTAGAAATTTCTTGATAACTAACGATTTTGATAAAAATATCAATAAAATTCCCGGATTTTTCTTCGTTGTATTTGAACAACGAGCGCTTTCGCCCAGTCCCGAAGATGCTTACATACCTACGCGAAATCACTCGTTGGTCAAATAAAAAAATAAATGAAATGATGTTAAATATTTGCATACATATAACCACTTACCAACTTTTCTATGTCTACCGGTTTCGCGATGTATCCGTCTCTTCGTCAGGACACCAATTAAACTAACATGCAAAACCCTCTATACACTTTCGCCATAGTTGGTGTACAAAAATATAAAACCAACATGCCGATTCGATATTTGTATTTGGTTATATATTTATGTGCAACAACTATGGTAAAGGTAAATAGTGAGTTTCGCGTGTAAGTTCAATTGGTGTCCTGACGAAGAGACGGGTACGTCTCGAAACCGGTAGACATATAAAAGTCGGTAAGTGATTATAAACAAATAATTAATAACATTTAGTAAAATATTTGACCACAAAGCTGATGCTTTGAATCAATATTAATAATAAAACAAATAATGCTTAACCGAGGATTATTGTCGTTGTTTTTATTAAAATCATTAAGATGCTTTGTAGTCGGTGGATCCTATGCACCATTGGAAATGACAATGTTGAGTAATGGTTTTGATTTGTTCCGCAGGTCAGCGGGGCGGGAGGGCGAGGCATGTTCTGTTACCACTGCCCCCCCTCCATGCCGCCTCACCAGCACCGCCTGCCGCAGATCGAGTACCCCTTTACGCCCACGCACCCTTGTAAGTATGGCTCGCTATCCTCCCCTGGCCGGCTGAGTCGACTCGACCTGACCGCGGTCCGCCTTAGGTGACCAACGTCGCCATCATTCCCCTTTAAGCACCCGGCGGTGCGTAGGGCACTGTGTTGCCAAACCAAATGCGGTTTAATTCGATCACGGTATGGTGATCAGTCTTTCGCTTCAGGTGGCAGTCAAGGAACAACGAAATATTGCAGTTTAAACAATCGTTTATTTCAATATTTTACTACCCCCGTCAGGAATCGAACCCAGGAAATCTAGAATGGTAGGCGAACGCGTCAACTACTTCTCGACGAGGCGGAATTATCTCCTCTCGATTTCCTTATTCAGGATTTTTACTTGAGAGCAGCCATCTAGTCGAAGACACTCCAGGATTTTGGTTCTATTTAGTGTGAGTGCACAGAACTGTATTGTTTATCCACCAGGAGACCAGGACACATAGGAGACCGGTGCGCTATAAACAAATAAATTCAAATATCTATTACCTGGGATTTGGTTCCGTGGTAGTGTCATGTCCTTACAAATCAAAGGTACAAGGTTCGAACCCCTATTTACCACAACTTGATTTCTATTTTTTAGTGTAGTAATTTATTTTTAGATAGCCTAAACCGCAACGCATCTTGATTATTTTTGTTACATAAAGGTAAGATGAATAGTCTTACGCTTGAGTAACTAGTGTAGGAACTATGACTAGCGTAAAAAAACCTTTTTAAATAAATGTTTTATGCTGACTATGTCGGGAATTATACCTTGCCGACCACGTCAGGATTTAGATCAAAGTTCATCATCATCATTCCCTTTCCGCAACCAATGATGCATAGGGCGCTGCATTGGTGCACCAATCACAGCGAATCTTGATTTTTTTTTTAGATGGTGGTAAGATGTTCAGTCTCACGCTTCAGGTGCCAGTCCACGGATTATGAAATATTCTAGTGTGAAAACACCCTTTTAAATAAATATTTCATTTCAACCGTGTCGGGGATCGAACCCGAGACCTCTTGCATAGCAGGCAAACGTGCTGACCATTGCACTACGAGGCCGACAATGAGGGTTAAAAAAATAATATTTATAGACAATCAAACTAAGCCAAATTTAAAAAATAAAATTTATGTATCGTATTATCAGCTCCATGGTTTTTGAAAGTTTTGAATTTTGATATTACTCCGCCCGTGACGTCACAAGTTGGTGACGTCACGGGCGGAGTAGGCTCGTCGGTGAGTTCTGCTGATTGGTGAGTTTTCTTCCTGGAAACGAAAATCTATCACAGCACCTTATCATTGGATGATTTGGAAGAACTTGTGACGTAGTTCATTTTTATAGATTTTAGAGAAATTTCGCTAAAATTAAATGCTAATTTTTACGGCGTGTAAGAAAACATTGTTTATATCCAATATCCTGTATCATCGAATTTCTTCATTGATAGAACAGAAAATTAACAATGTAATTTATTGTAAACGACACGAAAATTAGGTTTAAAACGAGGTTGTTACATTAGCTTAAATAAAAACGAAATTGCTCGGACCTTTTGACTGTGAGGCGGACGAAACCTTTTAGTTAAGTGAAAAGGCGACGTTTTATCACTTAAAATCAAAGGTGAATTTAAAGACATTAGAACCAAAATGAATCCGACGTTGGAAACCTTGAGCGAGGCTCCACCGATCCACAATCGTATCGCGAATATTTGGACCAAACCCCGACCAGCAATCAGAAGTTGAGCCGAACATGATAACACAGAAACTTCCCGGTTTACGTGATGGCGGGAGAGAGGGGGGTACTGGCGGTGGTAGATTAGGTTAAAGGAAAATTGAGCGATTCGTTGGCAATTGATTGTTGGTGTTGATTTGGAATAAACGTATAAACAGGGCTGGTGGAGGATTGTAATTCAGCGGAAGTAACTTCGTTACGGGAACAATCGCTCCATTTGGTGGATTAGGGGTCGATCATATTATTATTCACCCCCTCTCCTGTCCTCCCATCTCACCCCACACCCCCGCCCGCTCGTGTATTACGGAATGATTCGACGAATACTAGTGTCGGATATATCGGAAGCTCGTGATCGGTGATATCAAATCTATAGCAATAAATTACGGATCGTTGGAAGGAAATCTCTAATAAATAATATCGGGTTTGAGGGTTTCAACGTTAAAATGGCATTTTTAGTGTAACATAAAACGTACCTTTTATACTTGATTAGCTTATAAAGACCGTCGAAGTAAATCCGACCTTCTAGTCCTATTTCAAATCAACTCATTCTTTGATGCGCCTGAACTGCTGACGTAACAATAATAATATTAAATATCCCAACTAGAAACCTCAGACAAAACTTACTCTTTCATACCGATAACCGTAGAACTAACTATGGTATCCATTCCCTTATGCCCAGAATTCTTAGGTCTGCCAATAAACATACCAGTCTTGATTTCTTTGATAACAAGTTGTCTTCTTTCAAACGATCACTGAATCAAATTAAATTATAAACACCCCTCTCCCGCTTCCACTCCCACAATATACCATTGTGTTTTTCTACTTTCCTTTATAATAATTTTCTACGTATAAATATGTCCTTAAAAATGCCAACTGGGCGTATATATAAATTAATAATTTAGAAATCGTATTTGAATTATATTAAACATATCCATATAATATAATTTTGATCATTGTGTACTAATAATTCATCAATATAGGCACGGTACTCGTTTTGTTACTTAAATCAATACAAATAAAGTTAACCAATAAATGAACTATTTATTTATCAACCTTACTTATTTGACCCTATCGTTGGTTGGTTCTCGTCGAATTGTTGTTTAAAATTCCCTTTTAATAATTTTAATGTAATAAATAAATCATTTAACATAGATTTATTTGCAAATAATCTTAATGACGTATGGCGTTTGCTTTCGAAATAATTCGTAATATTTTTTCTTTTCTTTTGAATTTACGTTTAATTACTATTCATTTTATGTTCGAGAATTTTTTTTAACTCACTGTGATGCTATTTGTGAAAACCTGTGATTGGCTCATTTGTTATTTGTTTTGTAATATATATAAAAGATAATTATAGCTGCTGGTTATCCAAATAAATAAAATTAAAATAAAATAAAATAAATAAAATAATTCGCAACAACGCAAATATTTATAAGGGAAATTATAAATATTTGCGTTCTTATTTTTGTCTGTGTCCGGGCGGATGCAGAATACTATTTAGTAACTATGTGAAATACTAGAATCCTAGACGACTCTTTTCAACTCGATAGCTACTAGGTAAATTTAATTAAAAAATGGAAAAAAACAGAAAAAGGAAATTGAGTGAAGAAATGTAACCGTAAGATTACCTTGACTTTCTAACATGATCGCGATCCACCGCATGTACTTTACCGATACAGTGCCCTATGCACCACCAGGTGCCGATTAGAGTTTAATATTTTTAATGATTTAGGCAAATATTTAAATTTTAGGTGCATTTTCAACGAGATGTGAATAACTTACCATTAGAAAATGGGAATCAAGTCGGGGTATACTAGTAGTGGGGATCGAATTTCCGCCCTCTGATTCGTGAGTCCGCAACACTAACCGCGGGACCGCAACCCGGTTGTCATGATAATATATATTTTTTTTAATAGAAAATATTTGTAGTCTTATCATTTACCTAGCCCAATGGTTTTTGATTTTTGGCATCATTTTCTTTTAGTAGTGAATAACCGTGTTAGAAAATGGAAAACAAGTCACGGTAGAGCGGGTTCGAACCGCGGACCTCCCGATCCTAAGTCACTAGTCGCTACTCGCTACAGTCGCTACCCGTCTCGATACAAGTAAAGTCAGCTTAACTTATTACGGAGGTTACCGTAAAAACAAATACTAGTAAAAACATTTCTTTAAATAAATATTTCACGTCAAACATGCCGGGTTTTGTTAACCAATGACTATTGTAATCGTTGACGTATTTTATAAGTAACACATTTATTCCTTTATCGGGTTTTTTTTTGTGACTTCGAATTTTGGCCGAGGGTGACTTTAGAATAACTACCTGCCGGGGTAGAAACCGCGGTTTCTACCAAACTATTCTTCCTTCGCAACTCTTCACACCCTCCCCCCGGCGGCGGCGGGTGCGGGCGCAGAGACCGGGGCGGGGAGGCCACAAGCCAGTTACTTTTTCTGATTGAGAATAATGATTTTCTTCCCCCCCGCATTAGGGATAATCTCCTCTGCAGATGGAATACTGCCCCCCGCCCTTAGCTGCGGGCCCGGAGTGAACGAGAGATTATTTAAAACTCGGATTATATTTTTATAATGCGCATTTAGAACACCGGGGTATTCGCACACTGTATTATTTATTAAATTACTATATTTATCACCCGCTTGGACATACAGAATATTTAAATCAATTAAAAAACCCTTTTCAAAATATTTTAAATGAATAAAGTTTAAAGGTTTCATTATTTTTTTTCATCATCATCATCATTCCCTTTCCGCACCTAATTGTGCATAGGGCGCTGCATTGGTATACCGATCGCAGTGTAGCTTGATTTTTTTAGATGATGGTAAGATGATCAGTCTTACATTTCAGGTACTTTTTATGGTATTTTTTTTAATACACCGAAATTAACTTAAGCAGATATAAAAAGGTTTAAAAAAATGATGCAGGAAAATATCCACAATTTGAATGGAAAAAATATCCCGCAATTAGTGGTAGTTTTGCTAACTCGCAGATAAAAGGTCCGAAGTTCGAATCCCACTATGCCACGATAAGAATTCAAAATTTAATTTTGAAAACGGTTGATTCCCCGTCACTATAAATAATATCGCACGCAAGTATAAAGACAAAGGAGGGAACGAATTCAATTATTAATTTATTTATTCATTTTACCATATCGACTTTTTTATTAGGAACTTTGCCCAGCTCACAAGAATACATATCCCGTTCCAAGCTAGGCAATTACATTTTAA
This sequence comes from Micrasema longulum, assembly GCF_059751315.1. Classification (NCBI taxonomy): domain Eukaryota; kingdom Metazoa; phylum Arthropoda; class Insecta; order Trichoptera; family Brachycentridae; genus Micrasema; species Micrasema longulum. The sequence continues at coordinate 161,155 of NW_028278018.1, forward strand.
TATATTGTGGTTTACAAGTTAATCTATTTCCAAGAAAGTAGAGATATTTACAAAAAAAACTTGCTACTATACATATATATACTTTTTTGAAACTTTTTGCTTTATATTTGATTTTTTTTATTTTATTTTATTTCCACCATCCAATAAGAATTTTCAATCCACGGCGTGCATCGATCTCTTTGACTCCCTAGGACCAATGTCACGAAAGAGTCAACACTTGCTTCAATCTTAAAACAGTATTTTCCACAATTCCAGTAAAAGGTTATAAACCTTTTTACTAACGTCGTGGTATTGCCTCGATCCCGGAACATGCAGGTATATTAAGGAAAATATTAATACAAAAATAATGGGAAATTTATAATGGTTGGAAAATGCAAGTTGGAAGTTGTTGACTTTAAGATTACAAACCTGTTATACTTTATTATCATCGGGGGAATAACTCATTAACATGTGAGCACGCAATAATACATAATTGTCTTATATATTTCAACAGAGATGCAGAACAGAAGGGAATATAGAAGTGAAGGCATCTTCAATGCATACACTATTTTATTCTATATTTTTTAATGGTTTATTAACAACTACAGCAATTTCTTGTAGATGTAAAGATGTGTTAGGAAAATGGTAAATGCCGACTACCCGGAAACATGTTTGCCAGTATTTATTGGATTCAATATATTAACAGTGACGGGTATTTTTATAATGGAACTTTTCCTTATTGTTAAATCAAGACCAGAATATTTTAATACACAGGAAAAAAGACACTTTCATAACACCAGAAATAAAAGTAAATTAAAAATTCCATTGGCGAAACAATGATTTATACCAACATGGCAGTAAAAAAATATAATAAGCTTCCCAAAAAATTAAGGAAATAAACTGTATTAATTTTTTTGCAGAAGTGCTAATAAATAAATGTTTCTATACTATAAATTAATATTTGGAAGATGCAATAGAGTAAATTAAAATGCATTAGATATAAATAATGTAAGCAATAGACACCATAATCTTATATAATGATTTAACTATTTGTGTTTTCTAAACTTTTTTAAATTTTAATTTTTAAAATTATTTTTTATAATTGAATTTATTATTTAGTTTTGGTTAGACTGTAAGAAATTGCTAGTGGCGATAAGTCCACCATTTAACTATGTATAACTTTTTTATTATTTTTGTATGTATTATGGTTAATAAAGATCTATTATTATTATTTATCTTAAACTTTTTTCGGTAATATTATCTGGCTGCATTTAAAAACGTCTTCCCTGATGCAGGTTGTAATTTGTTTTTTTTTCTCAGGCCAGGAAGCCCAATTACAGTGGCGAATTACATCAGTGAACACCTAGGCTTGATAAAAATCACATTTAATTTTCCGAAACCGTTCGCGAGTCAAGCGTTCTAACCACGACACCGCGGAGTGCCAATACCAAGGTAGAAGTGAATTTATTATGAATGAATTCAAACAACCTTCCTAGATTACGGTGTATTTTCGTTCGAGGGAATAAAGCAGTGGCGGTGCGCGGTGGCGAGAACGGTTGGCTGTTAACCCTTCAGGACCAATATCATCCTCCGCTTCCGTTGCACCCCTCCCCGCTCTGCCCCGTCACCAGACATCTATTATCAATGGCAAATATACCCAAATTGTATTTGATCACGGGTACCTAGCGGTGCCCGTGCCTTCCTGCCTTCCTGCCTTCCTGCCAACGTGTAGGTACAGCTACCTCCCGCCGGTATTTAGTTAGGAGCCTGAAATCAATTTGGCGCCCAATTTGCCGTCCCCCGCCCGCGCACCCGCCGCGCCGGTGCCGGTGTAACGAGTCGGTGTTGCCAACTAATTGCCCGGATGACAAATTCACCCCTCACAATGGTTGAATGGGAGGTACCTACCGACCTACCCCGCTAATCAATTATTGTTTACTTTTACATTTACACTTTGTAGCCATCAAGTGCTGTCGGGGCGGAGGGGAGATTGCGAATATTAATACTGGAAAATGTGCATTATTATTATTAACTGGCTATTTGTAAATGTAATTCGCCCCCCTCTGACAGTTAACTACATTTCTATACTATTATCATTATTAGGTGCTTTTGCTACCCACTGGGGTTGTGCCAATTTCTTAACTTTACGTATCGTTTCTCAATGCCAGAACTTTACTTTCTAAACAACTTCCTTTTCTTATAGACACGATAAAAAAACATACAAATATTTTCTAGAGCGAGAACCCGCTATTGTTGTTGTTTTTTCGATGGCAGCTCGTTAAAAAAACTTCATAGGTTAAGTTCAAAAAAATATCGCGATACTCAATTATTTCTTTGAATTATTGTTTTTTGGATTTTTTCACTGTTCCAAACAATTTTTTTAACGTTATTGACTCTATGAATTTTTTATGAAAAAAAAAATTATGCCCGTTCCGGCAAACTGTTTTATTATTTATTACCAGCCCACACAGAAGTGTAGGTTTTTCCTTGTTTATTTTTGTTATGGGTATTGTGTTTGTGTATAAAACAATATAGGTACCTACAAATAAATAAAATTTGTAGATGTCGCCGCTAAATAATTAACTCGGCCACTGAACTGAGCGGCTAGGCTATTCCTTGAATGCCAGCATTCAATTCGGCTAGGCCGTTTGTTGAAAGAACGTTTAACCGAAGGAACGAACGTGGCTAAGCCTTTTTAATTTTAATACAATAATAACACAATCGTTTTATTTTTGTATTTATTTTGTTAAGTTGGGTTAGGTTAGGATCAGTTTAATTAAGTAATAATAAAGAAAGGTGTTTTTACGCAACTTAATTCGCAATTTAACTGAATAATTCGTCCTCAACTAAACTTAATAAGTTATGTAAAAAAAACTTATTATTAAACCCTAATACAATCCGGCGCGGTGGTTTTTGGTTTGGCCGTTTCCAAGGGGCTAACTAGCTTTTGAGTTATCTTAATTTATTCAACGAACGGCCGAGCCATTCGGTGAATGCTGGCATTTAATGAAAAGCCTAGCTGCTCTGTTGAGTGGCTGATTTAACTATTTGGCGGTGACATTTATACGAGAGTATTTATTTATTTTTTCGATGGCTTACGCCTTTAACATAGTATAAAATAATATTGAAAAACAATTAAAATAAAACAAAACACCTGAACACAGTATAAAAAATATAGATATATCAAATAAAATCAGCAGAAAATAAGGAAATAATAAAGAAAAATGAAATAAGAAATTATAACATAGGTATGCAGCAAATTAACAATAAATAAAGGGTTTAAATAAAAAAGTATTGAAGTAACAGAGGCGATGTGTTATAGCATAAATAGTAAAACAAGTATAACACTTAAAACATTTTTATAATTTAGAAAAGAAGTGATTAAAAAGTAATGATTTTAATTGGTATAAAAATAAATAAAATAAATATAAGTTTCCATGTTTGTTTGCTAACATGTGGAACCGTAGAATAGGTGAGTATTTGGCATAGTTTGAACTATGCAAATCAACAGCAAAAGAAGTATTTTGTCTCGTCCCACGCTCGTCTCACCTAAAAATTCACACAATTTAAAAGTTCGGGACTGTCAAGAACATTATTTGATAACTTGAAAAGCAGCACTAAATCTGAAATTTCCCTTCTATCACTAATACATATTAATTTTAACTGCTTCATTCAACATTTATAGTTAAGCTCTTCAGTTGGAATGTTTAATTTGAAATTTATAAATCTTAAAAACTTGTGTTGGACCTTCTCCATACTGTTATATGAGTTATATGAGGACCCATATTCTAACTGGCTTCTTACTAGGGTCATATTTAATATTTTTAATGCATCAACGGACCTCAACTATTTGTTGTTCTGATAACAAAGCCTAGGGTTTTTGTGGCTCTATTTACCATCTCATTCATACGGGGAAAAAAAGTTAATTTACCATCAAAGACAACCACATAGATCATTTATTTTCTTTACTAGAGTTAATGTCGTATTACTGTTGCCATATTGAAAAACCAATGGATATTTGATTCGAGAAAACTACATTACATGACACTTATCCACGTTAAGAAAAAGATAATTTCTCGTTCACCAGGCCTTAAGATTTTCCAAATTTCTTTGAACAATCGAACAGTCAAAAGGAGTTTAAACAAGTCTGAAGATCTTGAGATTATCAGCGAATAGGAGTATTTTGACATGGTGGAATATAATAACGTTAATGAATAAAATAAATAAAATAGGGCCCAAATCAGATCCCTGTGGAACACCGCTCTTGGCAATAAATGAAGGAGATACTATACCTTTAATTTTAACGCAAAGAACTCGATCAGATATATAGCTGTCTATCCAGTTTAAAAAATTACCAGCAATCCCTATAGCCTTTAGATTCTCAAGAAGAATTTGATGAGAAACTCTTGCCATACTGAAGTCAGTGTAGATGGAATCAATCTGGAATCTACTTGCCGTACCTTTGACAATACAGTTTTGGTAAATTAATAAATTGGATATTGTAGACCAACATTGAACAAACCCATGTTGGGTAGTTGATATCTTGCTTTTCTTCCTGGCACAGTCCCACAGTTCTTATATACTTCGGTTCACTTCTTCTTGGACGTTTCTCTGCAGGATTTAGGAGCATTCACAATCCAGGAATTATTCGGCCTTTCTTTGAGTATCTGTCGGGGAGATTACTGTTTATGTCAGTGACACCCGGGTTACCGCAGACACATAGGTACACACGTACACAGGAACACAGGTTACACCCCGTTGATCGCGGAATTAATACACGCCAAACTTCATGATTGCCATTTGTTTTCTTTAAATTATTCTTTATTTTAGTTACACGTTACACCTGATGATGGGCAATGAGAATACCTAAAACAAGTTGTGTTATGATATTAAACTCGGGTTTGCTCTATATGTACAATGTATTTTATTTAAAATATATTTCAACCTTGGCTCGCTTTAAAAACTTCACCTACATTTTTAGATTTTAAATGATCACAAAGATTTTCTATTTTGTCTTTTGTTCACCTGCCATTTTCGAGGTTTTTGAACAGCAATATTTCATTGTTATTAGCCTGGCACCTGAAGCGTAAGACTGATAGATAACCTTGACTTCACTTAACAGATGTTCGATCTACGCTGCATTTTTGTTTACCCATGCTATTCACCAATGGGTGCGGAAAGGGGGGTGATGGATAATGAAAACATTAATGAGATTCTCATTTATAACTTCTCGATAAGTGACGATGGCAGCAGCTAATTGATTTATTATTACTCAGAGTCGGCTCATAGGGTGGACTTAAGGGGTTAATCTCCGCTGGCTTATGAGCTTTTACATTATCTTATTATTATTTATATATTTTACCCAAAAAAATCTGTTGTTCGAAATTATTAATATTCATATAATGGATGTCTTTTTTTTTTGTCTTTAAATAGTATAAACATAATAAATGAATGTCCTAATATTAACTTATATCTAATTATTATTAAAACATATACTAATTATTAACATTTTTCAAACAATATACGTACACTTAAAAAGAAAACTTCTATAAAGCTAACACGAATAAGATTACTTTTTAAAACTTATCTGCTTAACACATGTTTTTTAATTGACATTTAAATAAAATAATAGTATTTTTCTCTCTTATTTCTAATGGTATTTCCTTATAATATAACTGTACAGCTCGGTGCATCAATGAGTTCTGTTCTGAGTTTCTACAATGCAATCAATAATAAAAAGGCTAGTACCTACCTATTTGGTGTTTTTATAGTATGTACTCCTAGGAGTAATAATTCATTAGATAAAACCTTAAGCTCTATTGCATAGAACAAAAGCGTTCCAAATTTTAGTTTGGTTTTTAGTTTAACGGACGGTTTCGGTTTGCAATTTGCGATTTCCAAGCGGTCACCCATCCAAGTACCGACCGCGCCCAATGTTGCATAACTTCGGTGATCGGACGAGAACCGGTGTGTTCAACATGGTAAGAAATGTACACAATAAAATGCAATAAGTGCAAAAAGTAGAAGGCCAACGGCACGCGGTGTTCCCAAGCGGTCACCCATCCAAGTACTGACCGCGCCCAATGTTGCTTAACTTCGGTGATCGGACGAGAACCGGTGTGTTCAACATGGTATGGTCGTTGGCGAAGGCCTCTGGAGTATCTCGCATTATGATCAAAATATTAGGAAGAAATGTACACAGTAAAATACAAAAAGTGCAAAAATTAGAAGGCCAACGGCACGCGGTGTTCCCAAGCGGTCACCCATCCAAGTACTGACCGCGCCCAATGTTGCTTAACTTCGGTGATCGGACGAGAACCGGTGTGTTCAACATGGTATGGTCGTTGGCGAAGGCCTCTGGAGTATCTCGCATTATGATCAAAATATTAGGAAGAAATGTACACAATAAAATACAAAAAGTGCAAAAATTAGAAGGCCAACGGCACGCGGTGTTCCCAAGCGGTCACCCATCCAAGTACCGACCGCGCTCAATGTTGCATAACTTCGGTGATCGGACGAGAACCGGTGTGTTCAACATGGTAAGAAATGTACACAATAAAATGCAATAAGTGCAAAAAGTAGAAGGCCAACAGCACGCGGTGTTCCCAAGCGGTCACCCATCCAAGTACTGACCGCGCCCAATGTTGCTTAACTTCGGTGATCGGACGAGAACCGGTGTGTTCAACATGGTATGGTCGTTGGCGAAGGCCTCCGGAGTATCTTGCATTATGATCAAAATATTAGGAAGAAATGTACACAGTAAAATACAAAAACTGCAAAAAGTAGAAGGTCAACAGCACGCGGTGTTCCCAAGCGGTCACCTATCCAAATACTGACCGCGCCGCCCAATGTTGCTTAACTTCGGTGATCGGACGAGAACCGGTGTGTTCAACATGGTATGGTCGTTGGCGAAAGCCTCTGGAGTATCTCGCATTATTATCAAAATATTAGGAAGAAATGTACACAGTAAAATACAAAAAGTGCAAAAAGTAGAAGGCCAACAGCACGCGGTGTTCCCAAGCGGTCACCCATCCAAGTACTGACCGCGCCGCCCAATGTTGCATAACTTCGGTGATCGGACGAGAACCGTTGTGTTCAACATGGTATGGTCGTTGGCGAGTATATTTGGAATATTTTCCATCATGAACATAATTTGAGGAAGAAATGTATGTACTCAGGATTTGTACCGTTTTGCAGTCGTTGCTATATTATATACAGCTTGTTAATTTGATGCGTGTCATTTCACAGTTTACGCTTTTACGTGATTCCTTTATACCTAACCGGGTACCAGAATGATTTTCACCCCCTCATTTCTGTTTATATTGTTAGGATGTTTTTAAATCTCAACAACAACAACAACAAACCATCACGCCGTTTCCCCGTAGGAGTAGGCAGAGAGAATAGAACGCCATAACACTCTATCTTGGCATACAGACCTCGCTTCCTCTGCATTCATACATCTTCTCATGCACGCACGTCGATTATTCCTACTTTTGACATGTCCATCTTCAAGTATTTGATGGACTTGATCATGCCATGTCTTTCTCGGTCTTCCTCGTTTTCTGCATCCATCAACATTTGCACTTTCTTGATTCTGTCAATAATGCATGTCTCAGCCTTACACACTTCACGGATCTCGACATTTGTGCACCTATCATACATCGTTTTACCACACATTCGCCCGAGGGATCGCATTTCGACAGCATTCAACCTACTTTCATCATTATTTTTCCAATTCCATACTTCGCTCCCATACTTTAGAGTTGGAACTAGAACTCCGTGGTGAACTGCTAGTTTAGCCTCCTGCGATAAACATTTGTTTGCCAAAGTAGATTTAAATCTCGATCGCTTCTTTTAACAATCGTTATGTTATCCATAACAATAAAAAAAACGAAATAACCCTTTTTGAATATTAAAATTCATTTTGGCACGAGACACAAAAACGAGATTAGAGTTAGTAGGTATACGTAATAAATAATGAAATGTTATTTGTTAGCATAAATACCTGTTTGTAGATTTGTCGATACGAGCTATTTATAGAATAATATGTTCGATGAAGACTTTATCATCCGTAATAGCCGCAATAAATCATTTTCTCTTTTCTTACGTAAGACTCTTTTCTGTTTTGTAACAAACTGTTACCGACCGGGGAATTATTTGTGCAGTCTTGGATCTGTGCCAAAGTGGAGATACTGATGAATGACGGTGCATACAAGCCTCTATTACCTAGTAGCTATACTTATTTTGTGACTCGCCCGGTGTCCGGCCCATTAGCTCAGTTGGTTAGAGCGTCGTGCTAATAACGCGAATGTCGCGGGTTCGATCCCCTCATGGGCCATGTTCACTTTTTATATCGGTATTATGAAGTAATACCGATATTAATAAAAAGGTTAAATAATAAGATCTTGTTATTACAAAAAATTAACATACACAAATAAACGTAAATTACAATACATTATATCGCTTGCCGACCTCTGTTAAATATTTTTTGTAATTTTTAAAATGCGGAATTGCGGAAAATTGTTTTAGTCGCTTAAAATTATTTTTAATAAATTCCACCAGAACTAGCTCGAGTTTCTTATGCATTGTGGGTTGTTGGATATAAAAAAATATTGGCCCATGAGGGGATCGAACCCGCGACATTCGCGTTATTAGCACGACGCTCTAACCAACTGAGCTAATGGGCCAGACAACCAACGCGGTTTTAAAATTATACAAAACGCGAAAATCTGGCGCTTTACTAACTTCAAATATAAAGTTTTTCTGGCCGTGCGCGTGCGTGGTATTCACGCTAATTCGTAGCTTTAGTCAACATTCTCAAAAACAATCAAACCTTCAGTTCGTTTCCCCGTAGGAGTAGGCGAGAGGACAGAACGCCACGTCACTTTGTCTTTGCATACGGACCTCTCTACATTCATACATACCTGTTTACATCTTCTCACGCACACACGCCGATCATTCCGACTTTTGACATGTCCATCTTCGAGGATAAAAAATTAACGACATAAAACCAGTACCGTGGAAATGTTGTAAGAGCCTCAAGCTAAAGAGGTTATTGACAAGACGTGTTTTCTAACTAACTAACTAACCATCACGCCATTTCCCCAGAGGGGTAGGCAGAGAGGATAGAACGCCACACCACTCTGTCCTGGCACACTTCCTTTGCTTCCTTCACATTCATACATCTTCTCATGCACGCACGTCGATTATTCCGACTTTTCACATGACCACTTTCAAGAATTTGTTGTACTTGATCATGCCATGTCTTTCTCGGCCTTCCTCGACTTCTACAACCAGACACATTCGCATCATAAATCTTTTTGGCCGTTCTTTCATCATTCATTCGCTCCACATGACCGAACCATCGCAAAAGACCTTTCTTAATTTTGTCGATAATGCTTAACTCAGCCTTGCATTCTGCTCTAATTTCGACATTAGGGCACCTATCATACATTGTTTTTCCGCACATTCGCCTGAGGGATCGCATTTCAACAGCATTCAGTCTACTTTCGTCCCTTTTTTTCCAACTCCATGCTTCGCTTCCATACATTAGGGTTGGTACCAGAACTCCATTATGAACTGCTAATTTAGCCTCTTGCGATAGACACTTATTTGCTACGACAGACTTTAAGGCACCATTAACTCTGTTACCGGCACTAACCCTCCTTTCAGCGATGCTGATAGGTGGCCAACACATGTTCTTGTTTGAACTGTCATTTTTATCACGGTACCACATCTTTTTTTTCAGTTTTTTTTTTCATTTATTATGTTTTTGGCTAGTAGAATAATACATTTTAGGCTGCCTTAGCACGGAGTAAAGGCAGGATTATATATACATATTATTTTTAAAAAAAGGAATAACCCGCCAAGCCTCTATTTTAGAGGCTTCTCATTCGGTGGGAAAGAAAGGAAGCGGAAGGAGGTTATGAAAAATACACCACAATATCCGGACCAATTGAGGAAAAATATTTCTCGGATTACTTTCTCGCAACATTGTTCTACCGCGTTGTGTCGGAGAGCCATCTGGCGCGTATCTTTTATATGGATATTGTATGGGTAGAATTGCATTGCTCTAGTGTGTTGCGGTAAGGCCCCTCGACTTGCCTTGTTTTTGAACTTTATATATAGTACAATCTAGCCGATCTCGTTTTATGTGAATATCTATGACTATTTTTGACATATTTAATTCCGCATCTGTAAGTCCATTCGATATTCTTTTCCTGTATTCCGTAATGGAATAATATAACACAGTTTAGATTTAAGATCGGCCTCATACATTAATTTCTTTGCTTATTTGTTTAGCGAGGAATTTTTACGATCGTATGAAATAGGCCCGCGACATAAACACGCGCTCGTACATCGGGTAGGTAATAACATAATCGAATGATTAGATCGGGTTGTGTATCTGAACCACACGACGAGTAGTTGTCCCGCTAATGAAATATTCACGGCGTCTCATTTTTTAGTTAATCAGTTTCCCGGAGGCGCACCTGCTCCCGCCGCCCGCAATATTAATAACCTGTTGGGCGACACCCGAGGGGTGGGTTTTCCCGCCCCCGCCCCCGCCCTCGGACGGAGTAACGCTCGGCAGATGTAATCCGCTAATTCTCGCCCCTGGCATTCCCCGGCTGAGGAGGACCGACTTTGATTATGACTATTGCATTCTAATTGGAATTATAGTATTATAGGAGATGTTTCTCCAGTGACTTGCGCCAAAAGGGAGCTTTTACCGAGTCCCGAAAACTACCGATCTACACGTATCGCGATAGAGATGGAGACTATTTAAAAAAAGGAGTTATTTCAAAGATGGTGAACCGTAATTTACATTTGTTAGGTTATTGTTACGCACATATACACCATAAACTTATTATTTTAATCATCATATTACTTATTATTTTAATTTTATTTACATTGTACATCTATAAATATACATACATACATATCGGTCATTCACCAGTTATTCCACATTCGAAAAAAACAATAACGCAAACCAGATTTGAATTTGGAAAAGGATTCAGACTCTGTCAACCGATCCTGTAAATTGAGGATGCTCGGACCTACCACAGAGAAATGCCCCCTAGCGCAAGTTATTATACTTTTTGGAATATAATAATTTACGTTAGAGGAATATCTGGTTATTATTTGTTGCTGTGTTCTTTGTTTACTACTGAACCAAAGGTAGATACAAAAAAGACTTATAATACATATTACTTATGTACGTATGTAGGTGCTTAAAATTGTTTTATATTTTAATTAGGATGTTCTGAGATTGAATCATGCTGAAGCCATAATTCTAAGAATCTTTGCATTAATTTAGAATAATCAAACGGGATATTTCGCGTTCAATCGACCTGTCTTAGACAATCTGACGACTGAACCCGAAACAACCGGCCGGCCGACACTTGTTTATACTATTACGGAGCATCCGATGCGAGGCGTTGCGGCAGAGGGACCGGAGACGGCTCTTTACACTCCACTACTACTATCTACTCACCCGTAGTATGGTTAGCGTAGCTCGCTGCGATATTCATTTCCGTAATTAATGTCAATTAAAATGTGACCAATTAAAACATAACGCGATAATTACGTAGTCCGTTCCGACAGCATCCACGCGACGGGCTACAGGCTACAGTCGGGCGAGTCGGGTCCCCGTACCTCGTCTTCTCGGACATGAGACGGCGCGGCGGAAACTGCCTCGAGCTGCGCAGCAGTTGAATAATACGTTATCTTCAATAATACGGCATATGTTATGCTTTCTTTCATACGTACCTTGGACTTGCCATATCAGACATGTACGTTACGATTTCAAATAAATGGTATCTGTCCTCAGAGTAAACATTCGCTACAGCATTCATTCGCTCGGAACAAAAGCGTTCCAAATTTTTAGTTTGGTTTTCGGCTTAGCAACAAACGTGTTCGGGTGCTTTCGGTTTGCGCTTGCAATTTTTAACCTGAGTACTTTCGGCCCGCTGTATTGCTGTAAACTGTAGCTGACTTCGGGGTTGATAATCATACGACGGTTTTTGTTCCTACGGGCGACTCTATTAGTGGCGTTTTATTACCCGATATATTTTACAAATCATAATGATACACACCATTTTTATTTATGCGACGGTATCAAACCGTCTTTCTTCTCCTTTGTTTTTATCTCTTTTTAATTATTCAATTATTTCAATAATCGATAGATTTGTTATTTGTTAAATCGATGTTGTTGATAAACAACAAAAAAATCAGGTAGTTTTTCCTCATGATTTAAGTTACATTAATAAGGAAATTAGATGGCAACCGAAAGGCAGGAGTAAAATATATTTCAAATTTGTTTTTGATATTTTTAATATTTATCGACTAAAAAAATCAATTTCGTTAAATTACGTAAAATAGTAATATCTACAGAAATAAGAAATTAATACAAACAAATTAAACTTTAAAATGTAAAATTTCTTTAAAGGAATATTTTGAAAATAATATTTTAAAGACAATAAATTGAAAAATTAATATATTTTTATCATGCAAATTTTATTGATATTAATTATAATTTAGTGTAAGTCCCTCTTCAAACGCAAGAGGTCTTTTTAAGAGAGAAACAGCATTTAAAGCAAAAACATTATATTATAGGTACTTTAATATGGATTGAAACTCGAATGCACCTCTTTGTTCATTATGTAAAAATAAATTAAGAAAATAAAAAAAATATTATTTTTCAAAATTTAAATATTGTGAGGAAAATAGTTTAAACAGTTTTTTTTCATAGTTTCCTCTAAAGAAAAAAACAACGGATTTTTTAATAAACATGTCTATTTAGCTATAAAAATAACTAACATTCATAAACTCCCCTTAAAATAAATGAATTTACCTTACGTTATTAAAAATTGTTTCACTGTATAATATATTTAATTAGTTAGGTACCTATTTTTATCGGGGTCCGGTAGGTAGGTTATTACATCCGAAAGCTAAGGGCCTCGTCATAGAAACGCGTGTTGAACATTATCGATAATGAAGTACCTAAGTCGCGGCTATAGAACATTGTGGGGCACCAAGCTTTGTCTGCAGTGGCCAGTACTGCTATACTGCTATACTGCTATAATGCTCTACTGCTACAGTGCCAACTGCCAACTGCCAACTGCCAACTGCCACCGGTACTGCCTCATGGACGGTTGCAGGATCCAGGCTCGTCATGTCACTGCGCTAATTGTGTTTGTGTACAATAATTATTAATTGGACTTAATTGGTCGTCCGTGACGCTCTGGTCTCCATTTCCATTCCGCCGCAATAATAAATTATAATATACAATCGTATATTGCCCACCAGTGATGCTGGGGATAATGTGCTGGAGAGAATCATACTGTTGATGTTGTAGACGTTTCCATCCAATTAGCATGTTAATTTCTACTCAGAATTGTTATTATAAAATTGTTCAAATTATTCTAATCATCCGCTTTCAGCACCCAATGGTGCATGGAATGCTGCATCGGAACACCCAATGCGGGGTATTTTGATCATCTGTTACATAAAGGCGACGTGATCAGCCTTACGCTTCAGGTGCCAGTCCAGAAAGAATGAAAAAATGCGCTATAAACTAACTTCAAAATCAATATTTCACTTCAACCCTCCCAGTAATTAAACCTAGAATAGTAGGCAAACGCGCCAATTACTTCATAACGAGGCGGACTTATGTCCACTCGATTTCCTTATTTAGAATTTTTATCTGAAAGCAGCCATCGAGTAGAAAACACTCGTCTAGTTCCATTTCACACACATAACTGTATTCTGCATCCGCCTGGCCACAGATAATTCACATGTACACAATTCGTAAGTTTTTAAATTGATAAAAATACCTTATTTAAATTACAAACCGAATCGTATGCAATCCAAATATACATACAGTGCACATAAATATAAATTATATTCTTCATTTATTATTAAACTATGTTCTTACCTTTTATATATTAAAAAAATATATATAAAATGTTACCCGCAGACAAGCCTCGGTTTTACGGGAACAAAAATACAATTATGTGTGTTAGTTTATTTGTTAAAATAAATAAACATAAAAAAAAAAAAAAAAAATTAAATAAATAAAGCGGAGCTTTAAATAAAAGTAACATTTGCGCTTTGCCTGAATACGCAACACCGACAAAAGAGGGTGATGTAAACACATTATAAAAGAACGCAAGAGAGATCGTTCTTTTTTCCACACCGACAGCCTCCGAAGTAACATGTGACGTTTAATCTCTAAAACTCTTGGTTGTAAAATTATTCTCGCTATTTTTAAATTCAGTAAAAATAAATCTCATGAACGTTATCTTAATCGCGAACCATTCATTTATACAAACGTGTCATTCAAAAATCATAACCTGCTTCATTCTAAATAACTGCAATGAAATAATATTGAATCGTGATAAATCTAACACTAGTAAACTAGATCATATCCCGACATATTGTAGCTAGTACAAGCGCTCAGAATGAACAAGTTACCCTGTTGTTACCCTGTTGTTACCCTGTTGTTGTAAGCTCGCCCAGAGAGTACGTTAGGGATGAAGGTCATAAAACGCTGAAATGATTAACGCGAAACCCCTTGCTCTATTACTTCTTGATAATGTAGAAGTAATAATAGGTGGCTCCATTTAGGTAGCTAGTAGCTACCCCTTATTCCGTATGTGCATTAACTACTCGCCCCCGCGCCGGGGAGGGGGCCATGTCCCCTGAGAGGATTAAGTAACGCGATTACACACTCGTCAATCCCATCAGCCGCTGCCCGCAAGGCCCAGTGGGCCGCCGGCAGGGCCCACCGGGCGCCCCCCTACACTGTATCCTCGAGCTGGACCCGCTAATATTCAACACTTCATCATATTAACATATAAAAACATTTTATAGAAGGAAATATGGAAATCTAGGCATTTACAGGACGTATGACAGGTCATTGGCTGATTTTAGTTACCACTTTACACCCTATGTAAGATTCCTTATTGTGCCTAACTTCGATCATCAATATTTCTTAAATTCTTCGATCTGTTCCCTGTAAATGCATAGACTTCTATATTGCCTTATCTAAAATGATCTCCTTCTTTGTAGTGATATGTTGATCCTAAGTTATTAATAACTCCCTAGGGGGTGAACTTCAGTATTTGTCTACAAACATTTGGGAAAACTCAAAATATTGATGACTTTGTCACATTTTCGTTGATGTACCTATAAATATTTTGAAAAACTCGCTTCCTAAATATTTTTACATATTTTTTATCAAATAAAAAAAAAATTATAATCATCATTCCTTGTACGCTTCTAAAGTAGAATGCGAGTACAGTACTGCATTGGTACACCGACTGCAGTGTATCTTAATATTTTTTGTTCAAGGACTTCAAAAAAAGTGTGAAAACTAGTACAAATGACTTTTTATAATTATTTAATTTTTAATATAAATCGTGTCGGGAATCGAACCCGAAACTTCGTGCAAGATAAGACAATCCAAACTAGGTACTCTTACTTTTTTCAGCAACTAACGGTGTACAACAGGGCACCTAATTTGGACAATAGTAAAATTATAAAGGTTTTTTTCTATACAAAGGCTATCATGTGCAACAGGACCTTGAGAGCTGAATTAGGGTTGCCCCCCGTCCCGATATATCGGGGCTGTCACCGTCATTGTGCCCTCTGTCCCGATGGAACTAATAATATCTCGATTTAAACCTACTAATTGTTGAAATTATGCGAGTACTTATTTTCGATTCCTGCTTATAACGTCGCAGGGAGAAAAGACATATCATTGATAGAGACTAGTCAAA
Source organism: Micrasema longulum (assembly GCF_059751315.1). Taxonomy (NCBI): domain Eukaryota; kingdom Metazoa; phylum Arthropoda; class Insecta; order Trichoptera; family Brachycentridae; genus Micrasema; species Micrasema longulum. The sequence continues at coordinate 176,916 of NW_028278018.1, forward strand.
GTAAAGTATGCCCACAAAGTACTTCTTCCGCAAGAAACACGACATAAAATGTAATCAAAATAATAATATTTATTTATATCTTTTGCCTTTTACCCAACGATAGATATTATTTTACTGTTAGAAAAAAATAAATATAAGCGTTCTTAAAATCTACCCAAACATTTCAATTTTGGTGGCTATTTTCAACGAGTTGTAAATAACTCCCTATTAGAAAATGGAAATCAAGTTGGGGTAGAGTGGGATTCGAAACTCGGACCTCTGATCCGTGAGTCCGCAACACTAGCCACGGGACCACGACGTGTCTACATTTCACATTGTTCACACAAACATAATTGCCATAAGACAATAAAAGCGCCAATGGACAGAAAACATGTTTGTGGAAATGAAAATAAGTCATTAATCTAGTTTTATATTTACAGCTATGTGTGAGCGTACTTCATTTATAGTATTTTATTTGAAACAAATTGCATATTAAGTTGGCTATATTAATGCGCATTTAAAATTTATAAAAAAAGAATTTTTCGATGCATAATTAATGAGCACTTTAGAGTGGTTCCCATTGGCGGGTTGGGTGCTCACTCCCCCACACCCTCACCGTACCTCTCCCGCCCATGGCACCGGGTGCGAGGGTGGAATATCAGATTTAGATATTCGTTTTGCTAATTTAATTCCATTATTGGATAATGACAGAGAGCAGAGATATTTCGCTATCTTTTTTGTATTCATATAGAATATATATATTTTATTCATATATATACATATATATTTTATACATTAATGATTTGTCACTGTACAATAAGGGTACAATAAACTACCAGACAAAACTAAACAAAAGACTCAGACAAACTTTTCAAAAGATGTAAAAAATATTATTTTGAACAACAGAGTATAAATGAAAAATGTATATATTATATTATGTAAAATGAATGTAATAATCCGTAAGGGTTTATAAATAAATTTTCAGATAAAAAAAATAAAAAAAATCTTGTGTTGATGGTATATTGATATAAGTACCTCAATCACTCTACAAATCATTTTTTAGATAATAAATAATATTAGAGTCCACATAAATTCATGTAAAGCGTAGGTTTTAGGTAGGTGTACGCACCGTACGTCGGCCTCGTGGTGTAATGGTCAGCGCATTTGCCTATCACGCGAAAGGTCTCGAGTTCAATTCCCGACATGGTTGATTTGAAATATTTATTTAAAAGGGTGTTTTCACACCAGAATATTTCATAGTCCCTGGACTGGTACCTGAAGCGTAAGACTGATCATATTACCTTCATGTAACAAAAGTGATCAAGATACGCTGCGATCGGTGTACCAATGCAGCGCTCTATGCACCATTGGGTGTGGAAAGGTGCTGATGCTGATGATTATTCGAATGAACTGGACCGTTCCTTTGCATAAGCATACACATAAGCAAAGATCCTTAAAGGTTTGAATAGACCGGACCTACTTCTAAAATAAGGACTGAAAATGACCGGTTTCAAGCGATGCGATTTGCGGACATTCGATATTTTTAGTTCATTCTAAATAATTACACTTATGTGTGGCGAAATTTTACACATCGATAAAAGCGATTTTCACTTACTCAATCTTGAATGATAAGAAGCAAGTAAAGCTATTAATCAAAAACTTCCCATAATAATTCTGTACATTTTAAGGCTTTAGCCTCAAAGGGTAAACAGCGGGAGTCGCCTTGAACGAAATGTTCAGGAAACAAGATTTTGTGATTGTGCGATTTCCAAAACATGGTAACTTTTGAACCAAATGATATCATTTCAATCAATGGAAAATAACGATTATATTGATACAAAAAGCAAATATGAAAATAGCGCGTCTGCGTCTACTAATATTTTTAGCAAAAAAACAAAGTGGACTTAAGATTTTAATTTTAACCTAAAAAAACATTTTTATGATATTCACAGATGAAATATTGCGGAAACTTCTGCATTTTAAAATTCAAAACGGTAAAAAGTGGACTTCCGCGTTACCTTCTAAGCCAAGGTACAGATTATAATCTATTTAATTGAACTTCGAGTCCTGTTTTGAAAATATTCCGTTATGATTCACGTTATCTTCTCTCTCTGTTTTTCTTTAATCTTCTGTTCTTTTCTAACCATATTTTATAATATAAATAGTAGCGTGAGTGGTTTAAAGTCAGTATTGTATACATCCCGATGGTCAAGTGGTAACCTCGAAACCTCTTGACGAGCACTAATAATCAATGAGTGGTTTATACAAATTTATTAATAAATCAATTAAGAATATCACACAACAAAGTAAAAATGCTTTTAAAATAAAAATATATATTTGAATAATTATTTAAAAGGTTAACGATTTTTTTTTCCATTTTTGAACTATTGACCCTTTTATATTTAGGTACTTACGTTTCTTAGTTAATTAGTTTTCTAAATAAAAATACCACACAAAATTATAAACGCAAAAACAGTACATATATCGAGACGGTATAAAATAACATTAAAACTAGCTTCAGGTGCAGTCCAGGAACTATGAAATATTCTCGTGTAAAAGCACCTTTTCGAATAAATATTTCGTGTCAACCGTGTCTGGAATCGAACCCGAGACCTCTCGCATAGTAAGCTAATGCGCTGACCACTACACTAAAGGCCGAGAAAACTGACATAGACAATGAAATTCAACAGTTTAACTGTAATTAAAGATCAATCCTAAAAAAAAACCGTAAGTGACATACATAAGTAATTCAAATTATGAAATAAGGCATTTTTATTTATTTATTGACACTTTATATACATATACAATAAATATACATATAAGGGCGGGCATATTGCCTTAAGGCAATTTCTTCCTACCTACCCAAACCGTTCAGTTTGAGAAAATTATAAATACATGGACATATTGAATCTTACAATTTTATACAAAAATTAAAAGCAAAGATTAACAAAAATAAATATATGTATAAAAAAAAAATAACACTTTACTATGAAGAGAGGAGAGGGGATGGGAAGGAAAGAAGAAGGATAAAGGAACAATTCAAATATTTAGATAGTGACATTTCAATCTCGACTTAAATGTAAATAAAGAAGGGGCGTCTCTAACATTAGTTATATTTATGCAGCTGTAACTTTCCAATGCCAATTGTTTAAAGTTATGGATCTAACTAGTAGAATAATTGATCAGTTGACATGAATCTGTAAATATTTGCTTTATTTAATTTTCGTTTTTGTTTTTTAACTCGGAGAAGTCGCAGTAGTTCCGGAGCAAGTTGAGTAGCGGAAAAAAACAAAGAGCAAATTTACGCAACTGATCAAACTGTGAGTGGAAGATTTCTTTAAAGTCGTGTCTGAATATTTGCAATGATGTGTCTGAATGTTTTCCTTTCAAAATATCGCTCGACTACAGTGTGTCGGTACGCTGAGCCAGCTGAGGGTCTCGGCCCTCGGAACTCGGCACATCGGCATCGTGGAGAAGTCAGCGTGGGCCTTAGACTAAACAGTTTGAAGATCCCCGGTTCGGAGTCCAGTGATACGTCGAGACCTATCTGTAGCAGATAGCGGGACGGGGTGCCCGAACGTTTTCCATTTCCGCTCGGAGCGGGTACAATTGTGTAAATATTTAACCGCGGATTAGGAACGCAAATTTAATGGAAAAGTGAAAATCTCACAAGCCCCCTCCCCCTTAAACATAAAAAAGATTGGAAACGTTAAATAATAACATTTTAATTTGCAGGAAGGCCGCTACCGCCACCGCCATCGCCGGCGCCATTACCGCCGGTGTCGGTTTATTAATTAGCTATGGACCAGGAACACAATACAGAATAATTACATTTAATTCCACTAAGCACCTGCCAACAATACTCGGGATAAACGTTTTACTTAATTAAGTATACGTGGCTTTTATACTTTGTATGATTAGTTGAGCTGTCTACTTTTGTTCCCGGTTAATTTAAATCCCTCAAAATCGTTGGTGTTGGTATTTATGCACCAAAACTGAAATATAAATTTAAGAATCATTTAAATTGATTAGAACGATTTTAATATTTTTTGTAGTTTGAAAACGAAAGTAAAAAATGAAAATTCATTCAGAAAAACTCGCGACTGTGACGCCCATAATCCTGATCTATGATCACAAATTATTTTACGCTCAGTGAGAACAGTCATTGCAGCTGAAATCAGACTGTTGAAGAGTAGAATGTTGCTTAGTAATAAAGTTAGAACGTTTTTCCCGGCACTCACAATTAGAATTATTGTTACGCGGAGTGCGCTAGGAAATAAGAAGGACGAGTAGGTAGATATATGAAATATTTATAAATATTTTATAAATTAATTTGAAAATAAAACTTTATTATTAGTGTAACACAAATTTGTTTTTACAAGAGCACTACTACAGTTAAGGTAGAGCACTCCGTCTATTAAAGAGCGATATAAAACTCCTATAATAGTTTATGATGAAGTGTTACGAAGATAATGCCGATTCCATTAATAATATAAATATTCGGTTGAGAGTTGGTCCGAACACAGCTATAGGAACATACTTGACAGCAAAACACTGGATGACGAAGATAAAAATTCGCATAACTAAAAAACATCTAAAAAATTAAAAAAATCTAAATAACTATCGCGTGGGTACCCACGTTTTAAAAAATAAACACAACAATCTAGCAAGAGGACTAAAATTAGTTTATTTAAGTGTTTTAATATAAAAAATTATAAGTAGGCACTTACCTTGTCACGCTTTGGACCGGGAGTCTGGAGAATTTAAGAGAAGTCGCTAAGGAGGTCCTCCATGATCCCTGTCACAAAGTATCCCCACAAACCAACTCAGTATTTCACAATTTACTCCATAAAAATATATTTCAATTGACAGCACTCACAGATTTTCCACGGGTGATCTGACGAAAATTAAATGAAAGATGTCCGAATGGTATATAACAAAGTTTTTACTAGATAAAAGGTAAAGGATTTATAAATATATATGGATAACTAAAATCTGAAGTCCTATTTTAAAATCTACATTAAACGCTCGGTTTATACTTTTACAACTAGAAAATTATGAATCCAACTAGGTAAATTTAACAAGAATAAAATCTTCTCATTGTTTCAGTCATCTGCTTGAGGAAAGCGACGATGAATTCCATCCAATGGTCATCTTCTTCATAAATTTTCCCCCATTGATTATTCCAACTGCCGAAGATTCCTTATGAAGGGGGTATTTTCTACTTTGCAACTACCTCTCGTTTTATACTTCAATAAATGTAAAATATGTTTTTATGACGGGATAATCTTCGATACAATATAAATATGTAGTGGATTCTTCATTCGAAAGCTTGAATATTGCATCTTATTTTCAAGATGCAATAGAAAAATAGATTCTAAACTTATTTAAGTATGAACATGACATTATAATTAGGGTTATGAAGGTGGGGCCCCATCAAAATTTAATCAGATCGGTACCTCGTTTAGTTCAACATTGGTTAAATCAAATATGGGGTTTTAACTTACGATTCGACCCCGGTCCTGCTGGTTTAAGGTGTCATCTTATTTTCTGTGTGGTCACCTAATCGAACTTAAATCGAATACCGCGAAATCGTCCAATTTTGCCCGCTTTTTAAAAATTATGTTGATTTTCTCATAAAAAATGTAAACTATGCTTTATTTTTGAATTTCTAAGAATGGCCTAGAAACGGGTTATAATTGTAATTTCAGTCATATTTAAATGCGATTCCAAGCAATTTGAAATTTTGATAGCGGGCAAAATTACCTTCATGTTCGTCCATGTTTGCCCGCAACAATTATTTGTTGAATTGTAGCTCATATGGCGTTCTCGTCTAAGAATTACTTTATTGAATTATTAATTCAAGGGCAAATTTGTCGTTTGAACATATTTTCAATGGCTAATTAATAAAATATTCGTCTGAAAACAAGTGGGCAAATATACCCGCCGAACTCTATTTGTTTTCACGCAAGCAACTTATAGGGCTTAGGGTTGTCAAGATCTGTTTGATAACTTAAGAAAAAGTATTAAATCTTATTTATTTATTGAAATGTTTTATTTAGGTACACATACCAATAATCCTAGTCTTAATAACTTAATTGACAATTTTTAATATAAGGTAGATACACACGTTTTTTGAAATGGCAAATATACCTATGTGAGAAATAATAACTGTTTTAGAAATAAAGTAAATGAACAACTAAGAAGGTTAAAACCAGACGACATCAATTAAAAAATATAATATAAATTATTTCGGAATCTAAGTCCATAGCTACGAAAGTGAAAAAATATCGTTTGAGGGGGAATAATAACTGGTTAACTCCTAAAATGATCTTATATAGAAACAAATTGTATACTATACAAGAAATGAGAAATGCTTCAGAAACTATTAAAAAGCAATATACGTGAGAAAATAAGTTTAATAAAATCAAAAAGTTACTAGTGAGACCTGAATTAGGTTTATTTAGATAAGTGTGAAACTGTGAGGGTGAAGTTGTTTGGGAAAAATCTTAAAACCCACTTGTTCTCTAAATCATTTGAATAAATCCGAAGCGAAGTTTTACTTAAATTACAAATTCAAGAAGTTAAAATCAAATTTATTTATTTATAAAAATCACTCAGTTAAGATTTAAGTATTATATTATGAAAATGGCGCTTTATAAGTTATCCATAATAATAATAAAAAGGCGTATTAGGATATTTATTGTACAGCGCGCTTGAGGTGATTTTCACAAAAATGGCGCTACATAAATTATCCACAATAATAACAATACTTTTGAAAATCTGAAATACCTAATATGTGCAAAACCATCATAGTAGACAGAACGTTCCTATATTGATTTATTATTTGTGTGAAATATTTTTTATCTCTCATAGAAAACATTTTTGTTATTTTCTTAGGTTAACCTTTTCATTTATTTATTTCTTATTTTATTTACATTTTTAAGATCTAGGTTCTTTAAATTTTCTTATAATTTTTATTTTTACTTGAGATGTGAATTAAAATTTCTGATTTACTTTGTTTTATTTTTTAACCTTGTTTTGATTACATTTATGAGCACACACTATTTATACATGTGTTTATATTTTTTTCCCATGTTTAAAATATATCCAAGTAAATGGTTATTCTTTAATTTTAATTGTATTATTTTACTCTATTTTATTACTTTTCAAAAAAATATTTCTTTAAACCATTTTTATCTGGTTTTGTTGAGTTTTTTTTCTTTTCAATAATATTTTTCAAAGTATAAAAAACAAAATAATATACGTTCATTATTTTATACGTATACAGTATTATGTCTGTACCCTTTTATTTGAGTATTAATTAAAACTAATGTCTGATCACCCGATGACTATTATTGAATAGTTTATCTGGACAAAATATAATTAATTATTTTGTTTTCTTTATAATGTATTAATATTATAATCATGCGTATATTCAAATAAAGACTCTATGAATGAAAATGAAAAAAAAAATTAACTAATTATGAAAATAAGAAAGTGACAACCCTAAAACATTTTTTCGTTTGGGCAAAATTGACAACCCAGAGGCTCAACTTATGCGGGTTTATTTGCCCATCGTTATAGTTCTTGCTTTAAGCTACTGGCAGTACATTATATAAACAGAAAATGATCTGAAAACCTTTGTCAGTATCATGCAACAAGAAAAACTTACCTTTGTCTTTGCCATCGAGCAGCACATAAAAAAACACAGAGTCGTAATTGGCTCGCAACAAATTACACGCGCACTTTGGCAGGTTCTGACAAGCCACTGAGTAAAGGTAGTGACTAAAACTTCTGAGTGTAGTTTGTGACAAATCTACTTTCCTTCTTAATGTACCAAATTTACCGAAATCAAACGGAAACATATATTTTTAAAGGTTGAGCATAGATTAGACTCTTTGGGCAAAATATCCATCAAGTGCAAAATTTGACGGTTTCGTGTTATGCTTCCTTGTCAACGCCATTGTGACAAAAGAGAGACGCGTTCCAGTGGCGACCCGTTTTATCGACTCTACGCGGGTTGTCACATTTCAAAGTAAATCATTGGAATATTTTATTATTATTTCTTAGGACATGTTACCCATTTAGTCGGTAACGTGACAACCTAAATAACAATTTATGCACGTCTAAAAAAACAATATAATTAAATGTATTCCAAGTGATTTGTTGCAACAGAGAGGGAAAACATTTTTGAGAAGGGAATATGGGAGTCTAGGCATTTACAAGGCTTATGACCTGTCATTGGCTGGTTTAAGTGGCCACTTCATACACTGCGTAACATTCAAACAAATTTAAATACGAACAACATCCTAGGGAGAAAATCCAGCCAGTCTGCAAGCAATTAGGACATACTCAAAATATTGCTGTATTCCAAGTGAGGAATAATTTACAAACGGATCAAAATATTATGGTCGTACGAGAAATACCCGATTTAAATGAGTGTTATTATTTTTTAACAGATCTAAACACTAAGTTTAGTACTTTACCGGTCGTTCTAGTAAAAATATATCGATAACTTAAACATTGATTCGTCAAATATGTTGAATTGATCATAATATTGTGTTTAGTATGACGCGGGGTATTATCGTATATTTCTCCTCGTGGCGCGCTCACTAATAACAGGGCAGGCCGCGTCGTGGTACTGACACCCTGCAGATTCTAGCGTGTAGCGTTGTTCTCCGCGCGTACCTTATAGTTTATAGTAGGTGCACCGGACCTCCGCACTCGCCCGTCGCCGTCGCCGTCGCCGTCGCCGTCGTACGACGCGGGTCGTGAGTCGTGATCCGACATCTCATTGTTTACACATACACCGCGTAGATAGTGACAACATTCCGAATCAAATCACCGGGTAGTGCCGGTGCCTGGTGCCCGGTGCCTGGTGCCTGAAATTGCGTTACTTCCAAGAATGACAATGTACTCGTACTTAGGTCCCCTACCTAATAATTAAGCGTAATAATAATTATTACTACAGAAAACGAATACGCACGAGTGTACGAGTATGTGTATTGTAAGGTTCATAATGAAGAGCTTCAGCGCGACGGGAAATTGGATACGAAAAATGTTTTCTTGCGCGGTAAAAATTCGAGCATCAAGTTGTACGCCAAAGTTTCTTGAAAATTTACGAAAAAAAATATAAAACAAAACGCACTACTTTGAACGACATCACCGGTTCATATGAACCGACCGATGATATGAGAGCTATGAAGGATATCCGGTTTGCTTATCGCGAACGAATCGATCGGAAGAACTGACAGTGAAGAACCTCTGACGTCACACGCGGAGTTATTTCAGCAATACAAAACTTTAAAAAATCTTAGCGCTGATGATACGATATATAAAAATAAAAATTTTGGCCTAGTTTATAAAAGTCTAATAATGAAAAAGTAAAAATAACACTGAACTTCCTCATTAACTATAGGCATGGTATCATTCCGTTTATCCGAATTCCAGCCATCCGGATTGCCAAATATTCGAACCGTTTTCATAACTCGGAAACGAGTTTCATCGTCGAAGCGATTAACTTCGTGGACATGTTTAAGCGAGTGTTTGATGTGATTCCAAACAACTTTTTGCGGATGATGCACTAGTTTACATATTAGGAGATAATTATGATACAGTGATAAATAATATTAATTATGATTTAGGAAATATATCAAAATGGTTAAAAGTGAATAAATGAAAATTAAATATATCTCAAACAAAATATATGAATATTGGGAAAAAAATAATACCCCAGGGTTTCAATATTAATATTGATAATTTGAATAAAAATTCTGTGAACGAAATAAAGTATCTCGGGGCCTACCTGGACAGATATTTGAATTTCAAAACACATTCTCAATATGTAACAAATTTTTTTCATCAATGGGAAGATTACGAAATGTTATAGATATACAAAGTAGTATTCTTATATATAAAACAATACTATGTCCACACATAAATTACTACTCTTCCATTCTTTTTTTATGTAATGAAGGAAAAATTAAAAATATGCAAATTCTTCAAAATTAGGCCATGAGGATTGTACTCGAAAGAAATATCTATTCTAATGTAGAAAGAATGCACAAAGAAATCGGCTCGCTCACTAAAAAGCAACAAATTAAATTTAATGTAGCAACTTTTATGCATAAAATAATTAAGGGGATGAATAAAATAAAAACAATAATAAAATAATAAAATAAGTCACAATATCATACATATGAAACAAGGGGTAAAAAAAAGATAAGATTACCAATGAGGAGAAAAACAGAATCTCAAACCTCATTGTACAAGAGATTGAAGCTGTACTATGAGTTACCTGAAGAAATAAAGGAAATAGAAAAAATCGAAATATTAAAAAATTTACTGAGAAATTTTAATAAAAAAAATTGTAATATTATTAAAAGTTTATATTGGTTCCTAAGATGTTATGGACTTACTTAATAAACCATAAATGAATAAAATAAATAAAAGTCATTTCAAAACCGATAAAAATGTGATCTCAGAGTAAATAAGCGTTTATTTTTCAATCGAAATTTAATTTGGTCAATCCATTTATTCGGTAATCCGGATAATTAAAGTATAAATCAATTAAAAAATAACATGTAATTTGAAATGCTAGCAATTTACTTCACTAAAACACCCGAAAGGTTTACAAAATTGGCATCGAACGAGTGCCACATGTTTTCATAAATTTTTAACATTTGACTAAAAACTATCAGAATTATATTGTACAATAAATAAATACGTTATAGGTAGGTACTCGTAATCATGTTTAAAGATCGCATAATGTATCGATATCTCAGATGTGACTCGCCTAGCTGATCCTCATTTATTAACAACTTATAGAAATTAACATAAATAATAACGGGACAAATAATACACGCGACGCGGTGAGACATAATGTCAAGAACAAGTCTGGGGAGATCGGGGAAACATACGGGAAGTACATAGGTATGCACCTGCCCCGTGCCCCGTGCCCCGTGCCTCGTGCCTCGTGCCCCGTGACTCGTGACATCGCGTCAACGTGATTGGGATTCATCACTCGATAATAAAAAGCAAATTGGCGCAATCTTCTCCGCGGAGTGCGATCCCTCTCGCCTGTAATTATCGGATACTGCCGAGCTATTGTGTCGCCGCATTCCTCTACCCACCGACACGCCGCGCCGCGCCGGCGGTGCCGCGGCACTCGGCGCGGGGTGCGGGTGCGAGCGCAGCGCGGATGGCATTTTATTAAGGAAATCAGGAGCTCAATCACAGATAACTATCGACATGCTAAAAAACGTGCTAAGTATTTGAGCGATCACCACGAACAATCATGAACACGCTGAAGTTAAAGCGGTCGCGTTGCAAAACGCCATAGATAAGTTCCGTATCCGTAGTCCGTGGTCAAACGTCAAATCAAAAAAGTCAACACGCGTGTAATCTCGTGCCGGTTTGTTATTTCGTTTTCAAGTTACAAACAATTACTATGGCGACTGCTTTTCTTAACATTTGGCTTGCCGACCGCCGGCTAAATGCAATACGGCACTCGAGAAAGAAGGCGTGTGCGAGATTCAACCAATCCTCTTGAACTGACCGAAGTTGAATTTCGTTTTGCAACGCGACCGCTTTAACTTCAGCGTGTTCATGATTGTTCGTGGTGATTGCTCAAATACTTAGCACGTTTTTTAGCATGTCGATAGCCATCTGTGATTGAGCTCCAGGTCGTGAATAAAGCGGACATGGATAGCGTGAAATTATGGAAACAATATTAAAAGTAACTTCCGAGTTTCCGCAAGAAGCGGAAGCCGATCTGAATGAATCCCCGGCGTATCGTATTCGATTTGAGAATTTTCCATTAAAAGTTAGTAACGAGAGTTAGTACACTAAACGTGTACATCAGTGTTCGAAGTGTATACTAACTCGTTTAGCTGTCACAAAATAATAGCAAAAACAGTGATATTTACTACGTTTTTCATTATAAACTAAACTTTAACTTAACAATAACTACCAGCGTGAACAGAAGAATAATAAATTAAATTCAGATTTCTAACGAACAATTGTTAAACCTATTTTGAAAATTTTATTAATTACAATACTCAACCAATATTCTTAGATCGTTGTAAACTTCTTGTGTGTTCGTGATTGGTTGGTGATAGTCTTGTGTTCGCCAACAACCAATCCGCTTCATTTTACTGAGGAATTGGACTTTGCACCCACCATATACCCGTGCAACGCTAGGTGCGTAGATACTCACTACGCACTACATACTTCATACGGCAGGAGCGACAAATTCAGGGCTGCTCAACCTATTGTGTATTCATATAGTTTTTAATATTCAGTACTCACGCCGCGCCGCTTACTAACACTACTGGTGTTATCTCTTTCACACTGACCCTTTGGTGCTAACTAAACTATCCGGGATACTATGGATACAAACTGCAGCGTATGCATTAAGCCGCTTCGAAGCAGTGAGCATCTCAAGTGCTCAAAGTGCACAAAAACATTTCATTTCTCTTGCATGAAAATTTCGGAGAATAGTTTCAAAAAAATGTCAACTGATCGAAAAGCTAACTGGAAATGCGACCAATGCAAAGATTCGGCACAAAATACAGTGAATAACGATTTTTCAAATGACCTGGAATCTTCTCAATTAACGTTGTTAAAGGAAATGAAAAAATTAACCTTCCAACTTCATACTACTAATCTGCGGTTAGATGCGTTTGAACAAACCATTGCATTTAATTGCAAAACAATAGAGGAACTTTCCTCAAAGATCATAGACTTTGAGACCAAATTGAAAAAAATTGATTCCCTGGAAACAGAAGTGGAAAATTTAAAAATAAATCTCATGCATCTAGAAAGGGACAGCTTAGAGAGGGAACAACAGCTGCAATATGAAAACATTGAGATAAGCGGGTTACCGGAATCCGGCAATGAAATACTTTCTGACCTCGTCAGTAAGATCGGAGCGGCATCCGGATGTACAATAAAAAAAGAAGATATTATTAATGCCCATCGCGTGACTCGTAGACCTGTAGAAAAACGGAATATATCGAAATCTTTCCCCAGAAACATTATCGTGAAACTCGTGTCGAGAACTAAAAAAGACGAGCTACTTGGAGCCATCAGGAAGAAGAAGGGTGTATCGCTGGAAGAAATCGGACTGTCGGGTGCAGAGAAGTTTTATGTTAACGATCACCTAACAAGGAAAAGTAAATCACTTCTGAGGTCCGCTAAAGAAATTAAAATTAAATATAAATTCAATTTTTTGTGGGTGAAAAACTCAAAAATTTACTTACGAAAAAACGAGACTTCAGAAGCGATTTACGTTTACTCCACAACAGTGTTAAAAAACCTCACCGAAAGGTTGTAATTATTTTTAACTTTCTCAAATTTACTTATAAACTTATTGGCGTTTTAGCCGGCGCTTGTGTCACCGATTGTAACTCACTGTCATTTGATACTCAAATACACATTATTATACACTACACTACCAATTTCTTTTTCTACTGTAACATAAAACACTCTTCCAACTTGAATATGTTTATGGCTGAGGTTTTTATTTTCTTTATTTTCTTTATTCTTTGTCGATTTATAAATTCGATCTCATTTTTTCTAACGGGCATAATATTACCTGTCTTAGTTATTTTTTATTTTCTTTTAATAAGTATACATCGCCTATATTATAGTACTTTATTACAGTATTACATGCTCATATGTTTTAGTCATAAGGAATTTTACTTACCAATATTTTTATCGTCAACTGATTCCACTTATATCATTGATTTTCATTATTTTACAGAATTTAGATACACATATGTTATACGTTCTAATATTATATGTGTGTTTGAATCTGAGTTAAATACTTCTCATTCGAATTTCAATATTTTAATACTGCTCATTTTCGTATTTTTACTTCAGACATTGTTTATCTTATTGTATCCAAATATTACTTATGCCTGAGTTACTTACAGTCTACTACCAAAACGCTAGGGGACTCAGATCTAAAACGCATGAGTTCCTATCCAATGTTCTAATCAACAACTTTGATTTTATTTTAATAACAGAAACTTGGTTAGTCGAAGGAATAGCCGACGAAGAGCTATTTGACTCCCGTTACCATGTATATAGAACTGATCGTGACATTAATAATAAACAAGGTAAAAAAAAAGGAGGTGGAGCATTAATTGGGATCCTTAAAAATCTCAATGTTCAATCACACTCATCCTGGAATTCGGATGCAGAGGATGTATGGATTTCTATAAACTTAAAAAAACTCAACCAATCTAACTTTCGACTAAACTTGTGTTGTGTTTACTTACCGGGTACTGGCCCCAAACTAACTGCGTCTGAAAGACTTGCAATATTCTCAAGCCACACAAACCAAATCTGCGAACTTACCTCTAAATTCCAAAACGATTTATTCCTAATAGTCGGTGACTATAATGTACCTCATATCCAATGGAATATAATTACTGATGGCCCATGTCATACCGACGACTCTTTCAGTCAACCACTCGCGCGTAATGATCTATGCGCAAGAGCGTTGACTGATTGTCTATCCTTCTCTAACCTCAAACAGTTTCATGATATCAAGAACTCACACGGAAACATACTCGATCTCGTCATTAGTAACTTTCCTGTCTCAATTGAAACATCGGATTTTCCTCTCGTTCCCGAAGACGCTTATCATAGCGCCATCCTTATAAACATCGAGTTTCCAAACCTAATCAAACCAAAACCAATAAAAAAAATTGTAAAACTTTACCACAAAGCAGACTATCAAGCTATCAATCAGTCTCTTAAAGATTCTGATTGGTCACTAGTTATAAATGCCCCAAATGTTAACGCAGCTGTCGATAATTTTTACCAAATCATTGAGGATGTCATAGAAAATTATATCCCAACAAAAGAAATATTAACAGGAAAATTTCCTGATTGGTATTCTCCCGCCTTAAAAAACGTCACAAAAGAAAAGCTTAAGTTTCATAGAAAATGGAAGCTTTCCCGTAACCCATTAGATTATCAATCATTTTCTCTGTTACGAAATAGGCAGAAAAAAATATCAAAGTCAGATTATAACAAATATATTGATTCAATTGAACTCGGTATCCAAATGGATATTAAAAAATTCTGGTCCTACGTGAAATCAAAAAGAAAAACCCCAACAATTCCCGATCACATGACATATAATTCTATAACAGCACAAGATAACACTGGGGTAGCGAATCTTTTCTCGGACTATTTCGGATCGGTATTTTCAAATCCAACGGCAACACATTTTCGTAACAATTTTATTGATTCTGCATCTATTGAAATCTCTACAATCAATATTAACAAAAGTAACACGCTTAAATATCTACTAAGCATAGACCCAAAAAAGGGACCTGGTATAGATTGTCTGCCGGGTATTTTCATACGTAACTGTGCTCATAATTTGACTCCACCCGTTTGTGCAATATTTAAAAAATCTATAAAACAAAGTTGTTTCCCAGATAGGTGGAAGACAGCCTTTATTTCTCCAATCTTTAAGAGTGGAGATAAACACGACGTCACTAACTATCGACCGATAGCTAAATTGCCAATATTAAGCAAAGTTCTAGAAAGGATCGTCTACGACCAATTATACTCAGTTACAAGTTCACTAATTGTCCCTTACCAGCACGGTTTTGTTCGTTGTAGATCAACAACATCAAATCTTGCAGTATTTACTGACTTCCTGCATAAAAATATGGATAAAAGACAGCAAATCGACACAATTTACACTGATTATTCAAAAGCATTTGACCGCGTTAATCATAACATCCTGATCAATAAACTTTCTTCGTTGGGAATACACGGTGACTTGAAAAGATGGATAAAATCTTACATAAGTAACCGCAACCAAATTACTATTGTAAATGGTGTTAAGTCTAACCCTGTCGAGGTAATTTCAGGAGTGCCACAAGGATCCCATCTGGGCCCTTTACTGTTTATTTATTATATCAATGATATTTCCAAATGCTTTCTTCACTGTAAATTTAGTGTATATGCCGATGATATGAAAATATACTGTTCTATTAATTCTATCTCTGATTGTGATGCCATGCAAAACGATTTAAACCGGTTTTCAACTTACTGCCAAGAGAACGACCTAGCTTTAAACGTTTCGAAATGCCATAAAATGACATTTACTAGAAACAAAAAAACAATAACTTTTCCCTATAATTTTAACAATATTAATATCCAAAAAAAAAACAGCTGCAGGGATTTGGGAGTAATTTTGGACACAAAACTTAATTTTAATACTCATATAGAGGCTATTCTATCTAAATCATATAAAATGTTAGGCTTCCTAATGAGAGTTTGTAAACCATTCAAAAATCCAAGCACGACCTTGGTACTATACACCTCATTAGTCAGAAGTCACTTAGAATACGCTTCCTGCATTTGGAATCCCCAATACAACATTTATATAAATTTAATAGACAAAGTACAAAATAAATTTCATAAGTACATCCAATGTAAATTCCCTAATGTCAGTAATTTAAAGTTACCTTGTCTTCATAAACGGCGTATGATTGCGGATCAATTATTTATTTATAATTTGCTAAATAATCGGATTGATTGTGCCGATTTGCTGTCTGAAATAAACTTTAATACTCCTATTCGTCGCACTCGACATACTGTATTACTGAGCTACAACAAATGTAACACCAGAGCAGCTCAAAATTCGCTCTTAGGAAGAGCAGTTTGTAATTTTTCTAAAATTGAGAAGATGTACAATTTAGACATCTTTAACGACTCAGCTCTCTGCTACAAACGGAAACTGAGTCTTATAGACTTTAATGTTTAGTATCACTAATATTATTATTGTTATTATTGGAGCACATAAGGGAATTTGCTTATGTGTGCCCTACTTCAAAGTTTAAAGTTACACAAATTCTTCTTACATCTTGTTGTATTGTTAGATAGTTATTTCATATATTGTGTTGTGTACGTAATTGGTGCTGTGTTAGGTTTAGTTTTTGTTTGTAATATTGTCTAGATTTATATTAACATAGCACTGTGTGCACAACATTAAATTTAAACAAATAAACAAATAAACAAATAAACGAGATAAATTCGTTTCGTGTTTGGACGCGAACTGCGGATACACTTTACTCTTTCGTCGCCCGATTCGATAAGCCGACATTAAACAATCGAGATATCGAGTTAAGATCGTCCGGGATGCGAAAGTTGACGAAGTTAGGAAAGTAAGCCAATAATAGCGTGCTCGGGAACGGATCTCATTAAGTATTTAGTTCCGTAACGCTGTTATCGGAGATCAAAGGGTGTGTCCATTAGGAGGGAATCCAGTCAGTCGGCGTCCCCCGGGGCCGGCCGCCGCCGCATCCGCACCCAGTAACGCGCTCTCCTGTTGCAGATACCTCGTACTCCTACCACCCCGCCATCCACGATGACACCTTCGTGCGCAGGAAGCAGCGCCGGAACCGGACGACCTTCACGCTGCAGCAGGTACGTGGGTCGCCCGCCGCAGGTAGTAGTCCGCCCTCCGCCCCCCGCTCCCCGCTAATCCTGGCTTGTCTGATCCCCAGCTGGAGGAGCTGGAGACGGCCTTCGCCCAGACGCACTACCCCGACGTCTTCACCAGGGAGGACCTCGCCATGAAGATCAATCTGACGGAAGCCAGAGTCCAGGTGAGATGAATGCTTTCTTCGAATACAAAATGTAACGAGAAATTTGCGAACTCGAAACTCTCGCACCAGATTTCCAGGGCGCATCAGACAAATTTCCCATTGTAAATAATTTGATTTCAAAGTTTGTAATTAGGTTTGATCATCGTCCATTGTCTGGGGATTGCGGCAGTTCACTCGGCTCAGTTCAGTAGGTGCAGGGGCAGGGGCAGGGTTGTCGCAAGTTCGAGCCCTTCTCGCCGACGACAACTACTGTATACTGTTTGGCCTTTACGGATAGGATTTCGGTGCACTTTCTTACAGGGGGTAGTCGGATTAATGTGAACAAATTAACGTATACACTTTTATTTTCACTCTCCATTCTTATTGTCGAGTCATCCGCGCATCGTTTTGCGTCATCACATATTTCGATTGACTCGTCTATTCTCATTGTTATCGATTTAAATATTCTAATGTAAAATTTATCTTCCGCATGTATTATAGTGCAAGAAAAAATATTTCTAACTTATATAATATAATATCATTGTTTACGTAGATAAATAAATATGTGACCGTGATGGTTTTTATTTGAAAATTTATTAGTAAACCCTTACGGATTATTACATTCATTTTACAAAAAAAAATATAAAAACATTTTTCATTCATACTCTGTTGTTCAAAATAATATTTTTTACATCTTTTGAAAAGTTTGTCTGAGTCTTTTGTTTAGTTTTGTCTGGTAGTTTATTGTATAATTTCAGTCCCTGGTTCATTAGTCTTGATTGTCCTTGTCTTGTTTTAGAAAGTTGTATATGGTATTTGTCTGATATTCTCGTATTATGTCCATGTTGACTACAATTGTTTACAAGTTTTAGTTTTTCGTCTACAATTACATTAGTGGCTAATTTATGGATAAATTTCAATGATTCTAGTTGAAAGAGTTAAGTTATATTTAATTGCTTAGTTTGTTTAAAAAGTTCTCTGGTTGCAGTTAGATAGGGAAGGTCATATACTAACTTTAATATTTTATTTTGTTGTCTTTGTAGTCTTCGATAGGATGAAGTGTGTAGAGAACAATAAATCTATCTAATATAGTGAGAAAAAATCAGTTTCCAAATTGATAAATATTCTGAATGTGAATAGTAAAATAAGAAATCCAAGCAACAAAATCAACCATTTTAAAAATTTAGTTAGGTATTTGATTTCAATGATTTCATTGAAAACATTCGTCACGCGGAATGCAAAAAATACTTTAAATATTTTTTAAAACACGTTTCGCTTAATCCCCGATGAATTATAATTACTAAGTAAAAATTGAAAGATTCCTTCGACCCGTAGAAGATGTAGTGAAGATGAGTGGGGAAAAAAGATCTCACGGAGAACGTTTCGAGAAATGTCTAGTTTAATAAAAGTGCTGAGGTGTAACATAAAATATGGTTACGGCGATACAGAAACTTATCGGGTAAATACATTTAGGTGGAATGTTCTCGTAACGTGGCGGAGTTCATCTTTTTAGGGTGAAATAATCCCCTTTCAAATAAAACTGACAGATAATTTGGGACATAAATAAACTTCAAGGCAAAACCTATCTACTATCTACTATCTACATAATACACACACGGGTAGATATACTACCCGCAGCGCGTTACTTGGCTCTCACTGCCGAGTGCTGAGGTACACTCGCGGGTTACGGTTATCGGGAGAAAGGAACGATTGAATGCGGTAAAACGTTTACGATTATTTTATATCGCCTCAGAAGAAAAATCTTCGTGAATATTTCGGTTGAGTTGAGGAAAAGGCAATCTCAATTAAAATGTTTCTCGTTGCGAGTGAGGGAATCGCAGGTGGTAGGTTCGGGGAGTGCCAAACGCGCACCATTCGATTGGTTTCCAAAAATTAGGTCCAAATAATGATAAAATTGTTACTGAATTACTCGTATAGCAAATTCGAAACAAAAAGAGTATGGAAGTACTTTGGGCATTTGATGGGAGGTGAAAAGTGAACAGTTTACAAGTCATTTTAAGTCGAAGGGTTGAAGGAAGACGACTCACGACGTGCAGGTAGAAGGCGCATCTCTCGGTTAGTAAAGAACTCGCTTGACTGGTTCCATTGCATGACACGACACAGTGCTTGTTCAGGGCAGCTGCCAGAATTGCTGCGATGATTTCCAGCCTCCATTGGGGAGAGGAAAGATAAGAAGTAAGAATGAATAAATTGATGTATAAATGGGAATTTTCGTAAAATTATAATATATTCGTATTAAATTTTTGTTTTTGGATAGTTGAAATAAAAAAAGTTCCTAGAAAGAATTGTACGTATGTAGGGTATTAGATCATTTCTTTGTGGTTTTAAAAAAATACTTAGACGGAAAACAAATTATTAGCTCCCTTACTTTGGCAGTATTTGAATTAAATTTTGATAGCGCGGGAGCGATCGCCTCCTTTTAGCGCATTTACACCAGACGTGAAATTTCCTTCTTCGATAGTAAAGAACTAAACGACGCACGAGTACAGGGCGGGGGAGTTAGGGATGGACAGTAAGAAGCGATTCCGGTAAAGACAACGGAAGGCTCTAGTCGCTTTTAATAAATAGACATTATATTGCGAAGGAGTAAGGAGGGTGTTTGTATCGTCGGTGATAGGACATGACTGTCGGAGAGGGGTGGAATCCCACGGGACCGAGGGTGGGAGTAGATCCTCTGTGATATATTATGGTTAACTTGTATGATTTACCTTTTCATACGAGAACATTCAGTATTCACTTACTTTCTTTCTGTTTTACAAGGAGAATAAGTTACGAACGTTTTGTAATTTAGACGGAAATTGTTTCGAGGCATTTTGGTTTCGCTGAAAAGATTGGGGTAAGGTGATGATAAATAATGATAATAATAATAATTTTATGAACTAACCAAATAACTGTGGAAGTGATAATAAATACGAATAACCTTGAAAAGTCGGCGCTTCTAGTGGAAAACCAATATCTTATTGAAAGTACAAGAATTCAATGAAATCCATATAATGGTCAACTCTAACTATAACCCTTCATCGTCTAATTTTTCTAATGCTTACTAAGAAAATACATCTGCGATTGATTTTGGTGTAGACGCCGGAAAAATAATCAAAAAATAATTTTATTTTAGTTTCATTATATATTTAAGGTAAGTAAACAATAAGTTAGTTACATCGGGCATAAAGGGTTAAAAAATACAAGAACACAAGGAAAACAAGAAAAAACGTTTTTTTTAAATCTAATACCGAAAGGTTAGGAAACGTTTTATTAAAACTTCAAATTCTAAAAAAAATACAAAGAAATCACCATTTAAACATAGGCTAAATTATACTTTTGATAAATAACGTGCAACTGGCATTTGGTTGTAAATTTTATAACACAATTTTACTCTGGCAGCGATTTTTAAAAATAAATTTTAAAAATGAGTGGATGAAGTCGTTTTGTCGCATATTAAAAAAAAAAAAAAAACGTTTTACAAATAATGAAGAATTTATGTACAGCTCTTCAACATAAAGCCGATTTTACTATAAAAAGTAACTAGTTTGAGTCCGTATGAAGGTCTTATTTTATAACACCGATTATCTCTGTTTTTTTTGTTTTTTGTCACCTTTATCCACGCGTGTCTTTAATTACAAGGGCTAGTATGCAATATAAAACACAAGTCGCCGAGAGGTAAAAACTATTACAATCACCTTTAAACACCGATTATCGGTATGTGGCAGATCGTCTACATTGGGCGGTGTATGGTTAAGATGAAAAATGGAAAAACTTTTGCGGTGGTAAATCAAGTTCTTAATTACGAATAATTCATTGAAATGACAAAATAAGTCAATTACAATATGCGGCATCGGTTCTTCCACCTGTCGACAAGGATGTTAGCTTTTTTAGAATCCTCTAGTTAATTGAAAAAAAATATTTTGTTCTCTTTTAATCACCGCATCGCATTTATTTCGGTAATAGGTTTTCTAGTGAGCTAGCTTCAGAACGTAATGAAAAGTGACACGAAAGACTAACTGGGAGTCAAATTGAATAAAGTAACAATCTTTCCAAACAGAGCGCCGAATCCACACGTTCCGGCGCGGCGAGCGGGGGCGGCGGGGGGAGCGGGGGCGGCGGGGGGAGCGGGGGGAGCGTGGCAGCCCCGACCCCCGGGAAGGGACTCGGTGTCAAATTGCAATCCATTTTCGCAGAATTCTGGGAACGTTTCGTAACGCGGGTGTCTCCGCACGGCGCACTACCCACTGCACACTGCACACTGCACACTCACCACTCGCCGCTCGCTGCTCCTGGTAAAATGGCGACTAGATGCCCCCTATTGCTCCGTGGACCCGAGCAGGACACGGAGTGAATATCTTTTTTCGTTTGGAGGTTAACCACAAAAGGCAAGGATTGGCGTGGGGAAATGGGCTTCACAATCTAAACTGTCTTTTTGAAATAATTTTTACGTTAATCGGGTGAAATTTTATGATCAAAAAAGTTGGTTTGATTAACGAGTGAAATTCAATAAACCAAATGCTTATCATTCTTAGGATTATGCTGCACTAAATTGATTGAAATCAACTTTTGGAAATAAGTAAGTTTTTTCTTAGGAAAATGGGCAGCCATTGTATTTTTTAAAAAATAAAGCCAATAGATTAACTTACAAAAAGCCTTATCGATTGACATTCATCATCAGAGCATATGGTATCCACAAAGATCCTCCAAGCATCTCTGTCGGCTACCAGCTCCTGTGCATCCTCTCAAGTCAGGTTCGCGTCCCGTATTTCTGACACGAACTGCCGACGAACAGTCAGCAGTGGACGTCCAGGAAGTCGAGAACCTGATTCATTTATTTTTTTCATTTATTTATTCAGATATTTAGAACATTACAGAAAAAAGACCCAATTCATTCTAAATACAATAATAGATCACAAATTACAGTAGATAGTTATGTTATTAAAATAATATAACAAAATGTAAAAAGAAAAATTAAAAGTTAGAAAGTGCTTTCCTAAGGGAAGGCCCACTGTCGTGAAATATGTCGACATCCGAGGCGATGCGATTAAGTAGCAAGATTGCTCTACCAACCGGTATAACCATTGGCAGGTTGGTTCTGCATCGTGGTAGGTAAAACAATCGATGCTGTCTTTGTCGAAGATAGTTATCAGGTACGAACATACCTACATCCATCAGAATTTCTGAGTTATGTATGCGACCACCGATCACCTGGAAAAAGTGAACACCCAAATGAACGTCCCTCCTCCTCCATAATGACTGATAGCCTAGCATCCCCAGTAAAAAGTCGGTTGGGAAGAGCCAAGGATAATATCCACACTCTTTTAGGTACAGATAGCGCAGAATTTTTTTCTGCACTCTCTCCAACATCAAAAAGTATCGAGCCACATATGGCGACCAAATAATGGAACTAAACTCCAAACGACTTCTTACCAAGGAATTAGTCAATGTCCTCATAATCTGAGTGTTAGATTTGATCCTCTCTGATGCCTTGTAAAGTAGGCAAGCGTGGTTAAGGCTCTCAGGAGGCATCCGCAGCACATGTCCGAGCCAACCGTATCGCCTCCGCTCGATGACAGTTGTCACCGGAGTTCGGTGCGTCCGTTCTCTTATTACTTCATTCCTAACAAAGTCAAATTGTCAAATACATCGATTGACATTATATATTTCATAATTTTTTTCAACTTAACCTTTGAAAACTTTGAAAATATTTAAAATTAAAGTAGCTATGGTAACAGTATGATCCAAGCGGCCATGACTAAGCGGCCATGGCGAGTGTGTCATTTTCACAAGCCAGGGATCATAAAACCGCTCGCTGTTTGAATACTTAACTTTGCCATGGGAACTCGTCGAAAATGCTATTTTAAGAGATTATGTTAAATGTTCCGAGGATCCTTGTCAGAGTTGAAAGGAATCTGACGTTGGTTCTAAAGTTTCCTAGAGCAAAGACATCATTGGCACGTAAATTACGGCTAGGTACATTAAAGTCAATCCTAGCGAGAATATTATTATCACGGGCATCTATATACATAGTTGGATATTATTTTGCGCAAAAATATGAAACTCTTCTAAATTCTAAACTAAAAATGTGAAAGTATTCTAGACGATCATAATGTTGATTGCAAAAGTATGAAATCCATTTTTAAATATAAAATATTTCAAAATTATACTTATATGTGTGAAATTAATTGATTTTAACTGGCTCTTATTGATACTCGCTATGTCCTTAAAAAGCATTTTAGGTTAACTAAAAATATATCGTTCAATGCTAAAATATTGATTCAATTTTTCCCGGTGGCCTTACAAGATTGATAGATTAATATAAAATTTTCTTTCTTTTAATTAAGGTAGTAAAATATTGAAATTTTGAGGGTCATTTTCAATAAATCGTAAATAACTCACTTTTAGAAAATAGGAGTCCGCGTTAAGACGGGGTTCGAAAGTCTGGTCGGTGATTCCGCGACATTATCACGACCCTGCAACCCGATATAAGTCAAATAATTTCGTGGTAAGCAATGTCCGTCACACCTTAAGATGTTGGATAACACGAAACCTTTTCTATTGGAGAAAACAAATACAGATGTTTCCATTCTCTCCTATCTTCTCTTACGTTTAAGAGTATGCGCGGGATGACTTTTCTCCATATAAACGTATTTCCTTATTTTCTCCCTGGTTTATGGTACTAGAGCGACGATTTTACATTCTATATCGGTGAGTCCGTGATGTTTATTTTTATTTTTATAAATTATTTTTTATAGGTGCTAGGGAGCATCCGAATCTTTTAAAAGCGCTTCATTTTATCTGCCGTCTTCGGACGCACGCGTACGGTTACGCATATGACAAATATTTTTTTAAAAGTAAAACGTGCAGGCACGGAAAATTTGTTTCTAAAAATCGGTTCTTTTTTAACGTTAAACGGGAATACGGGACCTTAGTTTCTTAGTTTTTAGTCTTTTTCGCAGAGAATTCGGGACGGCAAATACATATTCATCGAATCGCTCATCGCCGCATATCCTCTTTAGATGATCTATTTGTAGATGTATTTATTTAAAGATTATAACGTATCCCTTACTATATGAGGCCAAGAGCCCCGTGTTTAATAGAAAATGAAAGCGTGTTCGATAAGTTTACTCAAATGGCATATTTTTTATTTTTTTATTTTTTTTATTTAAATTTTATTGATAAACCCTTACGGGTTACATACATTTAACAAAATGTTTTCACTTTTAAAATTCACATTCTACTGTTAATAATAATATTTTTAACATCTTTTGTAAATGTTGTTTGAGTCTTTTGTTTAGTTTTGTCTGGTAGTTTATTGTATAATTTCAGTCCATGGTTTATAAGTCTCGATTGTCCTTTTCTCGTTTTAAAAGATGGTATATGATATTTTTCTGATATTCTCGTATTGTGTTCATGTTTACTACAGTTTTTTTCAAGTTTTAATTCTTCGTCTACAATTACATCAGTGGCTAATTTGTGAATAAATTTTAAAGATTCTAGTTTAAAGAGTTCAGTTACGTTTAATTGTTTAGTTTGTTCAAAAAGTTCTTTAGTTGCTGTTAGATAAGGAAGGTCATATACTAACTTTAATATTTTATTTTGCTGTCTTTGTAGTCTGTTTATGTCATTTTGATATCCTGTTCCCCATAGTAGTTGCATATAACATATTTTAGGTTTTACATATGCTTCATACATTATTTTTTTTTCCTTTATTGGAACAAAGTTTTTGATTTAAAAAAATAGACTCGATATAGTCGCCACTTTGCTAATTAAATTGTTGATATGAATTGTCCATGTCAATTGTCTGTCTATTGTTAGTCCTAAGTATTTAGCGTGTTCAATTTCAGTTATGTTACTACTTCATTTCATGTGAGAATCAATACTCGTGCCTGTAAAATAATGTTCGGAGTGGATAATCGCGTAACGGGATTCCCACTTGGTGGAACTTTTGACACGAGTAATAATACAATTAAATTGATTCGGAACACAAATGCGATAATCCCCATCGAATTTGTAGCGTTTTATTTTTGACAGAGCGCCGCGCCGCGCCGTGGCCGCTTATCCGATTATCGTATTACGGGCATACCACCCTTACCCTCCTACTCCACCGCCCCCGCCGACGACCGCCCCGTGGTCCACCGAAGGCATTCGCTTCATTAGAGGTTTGTTTACCAAATAATTAAATTAAATTTAAAAATACGACATATTATGCGCTACATCGCCATACTAGTTAAGACATGCGGTGAAATCTGTGCCTATCGCGTAGTACTCGTATATGAAATAAATTACTCGGCTGTGAAAAATCATATTAAGCATAAAAAGTTGGCTTTATTATCGTTTCAGCAGTTTTCTTCTATGTCCGGGTGGATGGAAAGTACGTTTGTGCACGTGAAATCTTGAAAAAAATAAATCGAGGGAACAAAAGTCCGCCTCGTAGTGTAGTGTGTGGCGCGTTCGCCTACCATACTCGAGGTTCCGGGTTCGATTCCTGGCAGGGGCAATGAGAAATATTGATTTTCAAGGTGGTTATTTATTTGACCTGAAACGTAAGGTTGATCACTTTACATTACATGCAAACAAAATTATCCACATGCAACGCAATAGTAGTATGCGGATAGAGAAATGACGATGACGATGATTAGGAAGTGTGTAGTTTTGATTTTTACCAAAAAATTATGTTTTAATTGTTGAATCTGCTCTGTCTATCCTGGACGATAAATGATTGCTGTTTGAATCAATCACATTTGAGAGAGAATCAATAATGATTATTAGTGTAAATGGTACCTACATATAATAACATCACCAATTGAAGCCTAGATCTGGTGCCTACATAATAATAATATGTCCGGTAGCTCCGCGGTACGCATTCATGCGGGTGATAAATCAAAATGTTCTCCAATTGTGTTCACTCAATAGCCTAATTATTATAATAAATATGCCGATTCCCTTAACCCTTTCTAGATTACTGAACTATTCCATTACATCTAATTACGGATATTCAAAGCATAATAAAGAAGACGAACAGTTCCGTTGCGTCTGAATTGAAACAATTTATTCGAAAAAATATTATTCTGCATACATTTTGTAAAGGTGTACTTATTTTATTTGTGATTTTATCATTTTAATACTTATCAGTCACGAGGGAAATCTATTATTAAATGTGGTATTACCAGTTGGAGTTTTTCCCGTAAAATCAATATAAAAAATATTCAATCTGTTCGAAGCTCGGCATTAAAATTAATTACCAGATCCGCTGAATGAGGAAGTTTACTGATTTTTAAAATATTATATATTTGTATCGTATTTAGCGCCATTACTTTTTGAAAAGTTTTGTATTTCTGAAATTACTCCTGTTACGTCTCAAGTTCTCTTCCGCTTCTTCTGGTTCAGTTTTGCCAATTGGTCCGTTGACGTGCCGTAAACCGAAAATCTTTCAGAACTTCCTTATCATCGATTGATTCATGTGAGCTAGTGATGTCTTTCAAAGTAGGTAGTTATTGTTAAAAAAAATAAAATTACACGTGTTTATGAAACTTTGCCGAACAATTTAATACTCTTATTTTTACCGCGCCTAAGAAAACATTTTATATCCAATTTCCTCGTTTGGGTAAGGGAAGATGTGCATACTACTCTTCAATTGATTATACTGGGAGTGTTGAAGTGAAACCACGGAATAGGCGAGCTCTCTCGGTCCTGTACAAAGGTAAATACATAATACCAAAATTATCATTTCAATATACTCTTCAAAAAGCAATGGTGTGGTCTGTCCGTAAGCGTTATCTTATGGTTCAAATTTGTAACTAGATGCCGGACAGACAGAGAAGTGTTCAGATGTTCATAACAAAACTTCTACAAAATGAAAACTTGCAAATACCGAGTTTAAGTATCCCTTGTTTGTCTGTGTTTTTTTCTCGGGATTATTCTTGGAGTTTTTTTTGGTAATATGGTGAATTTGTTTAAAATGTTTTGATCTCTGCAATATTTATTTAAATGTTGTTTAGAAATGTTAATAATAAGTACATATTTTAATGATAATTAGATATACTAATTAGTTAATTTTAGGACATTCATGTTTTATGTTTGTTCTATTTTAAGACGAAATCATAATTTAAGATCAAATTATTTTTGAAATTTTTCAATAAAACATCTGGCGCGTAGTCTTGCCAAATTAGAAAACTCGGATTTTTTATTATGTCCTGGGTATGTCCAACATATGCGAATTCAAAAACAGTGAGACGTTAGGCAAGGTAAAATGCACTCGGCCACTGTACTGAAAAATAATTAAGTAATTACATTCGGTTTTTTACTAGTTTTACTTTATTATCGCGAAATCATATTTCTTTTTAAATTTTTAAAGTATGTACCCATAGTAAATATTTCAGAAAAGGAACCCCGGAGTTGATCAAGTCACACGAATAAGAACAAATACCCAATCAGAACTCCGTTCGAATCTCCCGATTAAGCACTTATCCTTCATTATTAATCTACTTAACAGCGCAAACCTTCTCGTTAAGGATAGATTTTAAATCCCGGTAAATGGGTCATTTAACAAGGACATGTTTAATTTTGAATTTATGAGGATGACCAGTTAAATTATCTCGTAATAAACCAACGGCCGAGAAGAATGACCATGGAACCTAATAAATTATCTAAATTATTTAAAAATTAAAATTATATTCCGATTTTCAAGAAGATCAAAATAAAAATTACACATCTAAAGACATTAAAAAGACAATAGCTCGGCTGTTTGGCTAGTGAATATAACCCACTGACAGTTGTAAGTCTCTTCATAATGTAAAGCTAGGGTTTCCTAGGAGAGCGGTGCCCGTATTTTAACGGCCGTAGTGAACGTTGATGCAGTGGACAGCCGTCGTAACGTCGAATAAAGAGTGGTTTCCTAGGGAAACGGTGTTAAATGGTGTTGATAACACCGTTTTCCTAGGAAACCACTCTTTATTCGACGTTACGACGGCTGTCCACTGCATCAACGTTCACTACGGCCGTTAAAATACGGGCACCGCTCTCCTAGGAAACCCTAGCTTTACAGTTTACATCGCGGAGAGCTTCTTTAATTTGTAAACATTCATCGTAAATTACTTCGAGAGTCTAATAAATTAAATCCAAGATTAAATTTTATCCAAAATCAGAATAAGGCACCGAAGTTTTGAAAGTAAAATAAATAATCAAATTAGGGTCGGTTTTAAAATCGGTATTCATAATTTGTAATATGCGAGTGAGTTATAACACTGTGATAAATAATAATTTCTCTCGACATTTCCCAATTCGAAAGAAAGTCTTCCTCCCACAGGAAAGTTTTTATTAAGAAGGAAAATCCACCAGAGCGAGTGGCGGTAAATTCCTTTACTACGGCATACTGTAATATAAAATATGATTACGGACTACTGAGTGGTGCGTGTGTGTGTGAGGGTCTGTGTGTGAGGGTGTGTGGAGGGGCGGTCGCATGGGTGACGGCGGAATCCGGGAAAAGTTGCTAAACATTTTAATGTATTAGGCGGTGAGCAGCATCAGCAGTCGGCGGTGGGACTTTCTGATCGACGGCGAAATACATTAACCACTTCCCTTTCCCTCCCCGCGGCTTACCGCTCCCCGACCGCCGCCCCGCGCGCGCGGCTTGCACTTCTCACTTATCGCACGTTCGTGAGATTAAATATAAAAATATGAACATCATCATCATCATCACCATTTCTCTATCCTCACCGAGTGGTGCATAGGATTTCCCAAATATTTCAATTTTCCACGCCATTTGAGCCACCTGAGAGTAGCGAGTCGAAAACGTTCGTCCAAGGTTCTGGATTCTATTTCACACACAGTACTGTATTTTTTATTTACAAGTCCAGATATTTATAAAACTATACTTACGACCATTGACATTTAACGTTGTCTCACAGTTACTGTCGCATGTCACACATTTGAGTTGAGTTCACGTTGCAGAAGCAAATGTTCGTTTAACAGTTTATATATATTTTATTTTATGAGAGAAAATAGAGTTATCTTAGATAATTTTATTTATGTTTTAACGTCCAGAGGACTTTAACATGTAAAGAGGTTGTGAACAATTTAAAATAAAAAAATGCATGCATAAAAAACAAGTGAAAATACCTGAAACTAAAATGCTACGAGTATTTAATATTTTTTTACATAATTGGCTCTTGTTCATACATAGCAAATTTCTAGCCAAAAACAGTAAAGTAAAATTGATATTTTAAGCACTGACTTTGTGGTAATTTATTATAATTAAAATTTAAATAAAAACACTCCCCTTTTCACTCATTTTTCACTTATTTTTTATTAATTTTCCGACACGCGACGCGACGGTTCGAAGCAACAATCGGCTCTTGATGGAGATGAAATTAATTGATAATTTTTAAATACACCGCTTTTATTTGAATTTGAATAACATCAATGAACAATAATAATAATAATTAATAATAATAATAAATGTTTTCAGAATGTCCAAAAGTTTGTAGACAGGCTGGATTTGCACCCTAGGGAGTTAATTAGATCTAAATTTATTGCAACATAGAGGGATACTATTTTTGAAAAAAAAAAATGGAAGTCGAGGCATTTCCAGGACGCATGACCTGTCAATGGGTGGTTTAAGCGGCCACTTTAAAGGTTGTGTAACATTCACCATTCTGCCTACGTTAAATATACACATTTCCGCAACTCTTCCATCTGTTGACGTTTGTGAAGTGAAAGAGCTGAAACTTTTACCATGCGAGTGAGATTTATCCGGCTGACACATTTCACCTACTCTACTCAACTTAGGCAACGCCTGAAAACGATTTTTTAATTAGAATACTTCTCTTACAATAGTGAGTTGAATCAACAACGTTTCGAGTATACACGGCATAATATATATATATTATACTAAACTGGATCCGTTTTAAAGGTCTTGTGGTCTCTTTTCAGATCCGCACATTGCAAAGACATTTTTTTAAACTTTAATGAACGATACTTTTTTAAAAAATATTCTTTGGTTACAAAATGTTTGCGTTTTTTTTGGAATTTGCATCTACCGCTTTCAATGCCCTCTTCGCCGCCAGAGCATCCTAAGTATATACAATTAATTTGTCTGTCACCCTCAATTTTATTTTCCCAATTTCGACGGCGATAGGGTATGTTAGTTCATTAGCTTGTTAGTAAACCGGAAGAAACAAGTCCGATCGGGAGAACTAGAACCGTCACCACCCCTCCTCCTGATCTACTGAAATTGATTTCATTCTATGTACCACCTAGATTAAGCAGAACATCTACAATATTTTATTGTCAAAATTCTCGAACGGTAGCTCAATATAACTCACCTATTGTTAGATTACAGAATACCGGGAATGAATATGCATCACATTTTGATATATTTAGTTTATCTCTGCCTAACTTAAAAAATAAAGTGACCAACATATTTTTATCAAAAAGAGCAAATCATCTTCAGAAGATTGGGTTGGAATAGTTATAATTTGATTGATTAATGTATTTTGTTATTGTATAATTTCTTTGAAATATATATGTATTTCAAGTAATTAATAATGTGTACAGTACGAGTATATTAATATTTCATACTCGATTTTTTAAAAATATTGTTATTTTTAAGCACTCTTTATACCACATATATGTAAATGGCCGAAATGCCGTATATAAATAAATAAATAAATAAATAATTCAAACCTATTAAGCCCAAAAGAAAACCACTGTTTATAAATTCTCTCTATTCCTAGCACCACCCTATTCAAGACGAAAACCTTGCATTAATCTATTCAAAACATGGCATCATCACAGTCGAAACCTGCAATCAACCTTATTAACCTCACGCAATACGAAAACCCAATCCTACATTTACTTATTTATTTATTAGTTTATACATACATTGTTACAAAAATGCAGTATATGAAGGGTCGGCAAGCCAGAAATATTAGTATGCCTAATGTTGCAATCGGTTCCTATATGGGCAAATGCCTGTTCTAAGAAACCGATTTGTTGCGGCAAATATGGTTTTCGAATATGTTTCCCATATATAAAAATAATATTGAAGAAACAGAAAAACAGTTATAGCCCAAAAGAGAAGAAAATTAAAAAAAAAGTACAGTTTACATTAAATGTAAAAATACAATTAAATATATAAATATACTAGGACAGCGTCTTTGATGTTTTGAGTATGTTCATATGTTTGTAGACGGGCTGGATTTTCTCCCTAGGCAGAATGGTGAATGGAACGCAGTGTGTAAAGTGGCCACTAAACCAGCCAACGACAGGTCACAAGCCCTGTAAATGCCAAGATTTCCATGTTCCCTGTGAAAAACTATTTTCTCTCTCTGTTGCAATAAATCTAGAATAACAATATGATCATTGGTAGGCAGCTTTATTTATCCTCAACTGTTCCGTTACAGTCGAATACTCTTACTAAACATGATTAAAACAAATATGTAGGTACTGCCCGTACGTATTCGTATAATTCGGGCAGTTAAAATGTTTTTGTCAAAGATAAAATGAAATATTACGAATGAATTAGACGTCCATAATTATTTATTTACTCGGTGTGTGGGAGTAAGTGCCTCCCTCATTCCCCGTCAAGCAGTTTTCCACAGCTTACCGCGGGCGTGACAGAATTATGATGTATCAAATTCGTTTACTGGCAACAAACTTCGCTAAGAAGTTAATGGTCTCCGCGTAGCGTTGTGGTGGTGGGATCCCAGCGCCTCGCACTGTGCCGGGGCGGGGTGGAGAGACGTTATTTCATCATATTCCGCGATATATGGCGGGAATTAAGCTCCGTACTCCGCCATCGCAGGCTTGTTTACGCTAACCTCTCCAGCCTCCGACAGGATTATGCGGGAGAAGACAACAGGCAATCACATTTAGTGCCGTCTTGTGCTTCACTTGTGGTGAATTACCGATAAATAACAACTTTACAAGTCGTTATAATATAATCTACTCTTGAGTTCCGAGTTCCGAGTTCCGAGTTACGTCTCACGTACATTCGCAATATATATAATTCCTAAGAGGTTACGTTATATAAACTTCTCGACTTTAATATCTAAAAAAACATGTTTTTCTTGCCTTCATTTACCGGTTACGCAATCGAATCAAATATTTATCACACATATAAAACGAATTTTATAATTTAAAATCCAAATGGTATGAAATTCAACTCGCTCACTACTGCACAACGATGCGGACTAATTTCCAATTAGTTTACTTTTTCAGGATTTGTACCTGAGAGTAGCCGTTGAGTGTAAAACACTCGTCCAGGATTCTGGTTCTATTTCACACACAAAACTGTATTCTTTATACGCTAGGACATGGATCTATAATAATTAGTCAGAAATGTATTTTAGTTGATCTTTTAACTGTCTATTTTCTATGAATTTACGATTATATTATATTGAGAACTTACGAATTACTATAAGAGTATGCATGTTTTTTTATATTTTTAATATGTTCCTACTGAAAGGTAACTGGAACTGTTGAGTTTCGTAAAATAACTACTTTTTGAGTTCGGTAAAGTCGTTCCGATCATGTAAATACTGTAATAACTATCGTCCAGAAATATACATCTTTAGTAGTAGCACGCATGTAAATAAGAGATTTATACATTTCTTTGTTTTTTCAATGTTTCTTTTAGCTGTTAACTCGAATTTTTAGAATTATATTTTTGTATTTTATAAGTTCATTTGTAACTAATTTATGACAACTTAATTAATCTATTTATTTTTAATATGCGTTTTTTTGTAAGACTGTATGTTGTCTAAAGAAAAAAATACCATACAAACATCTAATAAAATATATAAATAATCTGTTTAAAGTCACAATCTATATTCAATTTTATTTTTACTCGAGAATAATGATTGAGGTGAAAATTTCAGACGGAAAACCGTATTCTCCGTTCGGCCCGAACACGGATAAAGCTATCTTATAGTGACAAAACGGAAATAAAACACGATTTTATTTCCGTTATTTAAAAAAAACTAAAATATACAAAAAAAAAGTATTTTATGTAAGCTGCGTTAATATGTACGAGTATTTAATAGTTATATTTAAAAAAAGGGTATCATTAAAATATAAATATTAATAATCATTTCGGTTTCGACGTTGACCAGTGTTGAAAAATGTTTTATTTATTTTTTCCTTTGATGTTTGTATGGTACCTACTTCTCACGAGGTCAATTGAATAAAAGAAATATGGTTTTATGATATTATCGCAATAATGTGCCATCTTATGAGCCGTGTGCTGTGTGTTAATTTATTTCACAATCAGCCATTAATTGTTTTAACACGCATTTATTTATTTATCCCAGATGTTTTTCATGGCGCTATTCTTGTGGAAAATCACTTCTAAAGCGCTGTACAATAAACATCCCAACACGTCCTGCAGCTACCCAGCATAGGCGGTTGGGATTTTAGTTCCCCTTCTCCAATCGATTATTTTTAATTCAAAAACTACATAGGAGCTAGATAAAAACATGCCTTGCAGCTACAGAGTGCACGAACAGTTATAATCTAGCAGGGGCGAACCGTGTATAGAAGCGATTATGCGCAACTTACCATTATATTTGAGTATCCGTAATAATGTTTTACGGTAACTTTATTTACAGAAAAACTAACAAATAATTACAATTTCTTATCAATCATTGCCACCATTTGTATTTTTCTCCAAATATGAATAAACATATTAATAAAGCGCGCCCAGTGCCAGCAATAAACCAAGGAATTAGCCGATTACTCCAGCTTATTTCTTCATACAAATAAGTGTACTATATTTTGAACATTTTAAACCCTGTGGCTGGATTTTTCTCCTAGAGTAAACTCGTAGATTACGCACATTCTTTGAAGATTCTCGAATTGGAAAATAGTGTTTCTAACATTCTTTCTTAAAATACTATTTTTCTTTAAGATGATATTTTTGACATATGACTCGCACACAACACATGTAGCGCTCGATGCGGCCATTTTTGGGATTATTCATTTTTGGAACAAATCGGCCAATTGACATTTCAATCGTAACGAGAATACCTAAAACTAACTGAATTAATTGCGCTAATTTTTATAAACTTTTATAAAAGTTATGTATCAAGCTACACATTAAAATATATAACGTAGTTACGTTGTTTGAGTTGATTTCACAGATGAGAGTTGCTGTATCACACGAAACCACAGAATAAATAGCAATTTATAGTTTATATACATTATACTTTGTAGGTACAAATAAATGATATATAGCCTACCTGGAAATAAAATCACCGTTCGCCACTGCAATCTAGCCCCCATTCGTATTTTACAAAAAATATTAAGAAGTGTTTTTATTCAAAATAATATATTTTTAAAAACATCTTTCAGCTACAGAGCGAAAGGACAATTAGAATTCTAGCAACACAAAAATAATTTAAACAAGTAGAGCTCTCCTTAGCATAATATTATGGTTTATAATATAACAAAAGCAATGACCGATGACCGAAGGACAGCCAATGTAGGCAGTACATCCAGTATCATCGCTTAGTTATTGCATCTGGCTGACTGCTGACTGCTGACTGGTGACTGGTGACTGACTGCCAGCTGGGACTGCGCAGTTCCTGGATGACGGTTGATGCACACGTGTAGGTAGCAGGCTTCATTCGGCTTTGTGCCCACTTCGGTCTACTTTAATAATTATTGTTAGACGCAAAACTTTCCGCTAAAAATTTCTTCTATTAATTATTCTACGTTGATTTTAGATAAACGTGTGATTTTTTAGTCGTTTTGTATAATATGGGAAATATTGTAGGTATTATTACTAAATACTGTATTTTTTAATACACGTACAATTATAGCAGCAGTACAATAGTGTCATGTGGATATGTATATCTCGAGATACTCAAATTTAGGCACTCGCTTGTCACAAATTACAACACTCTTAAAGGTTAAACGGAAGCACTGTTATAAAATTACATTTCAGAGTTTCCACTGCTTACGTATATTTTGTTTAGAATAAATCGTCCAACATAAAAAGGTGCCAAAATCAATGCTCCTTGTGAATAGTTTATTTTCTTCTCTCTTTGTTTATAATACATATGCACATTAGCGACGTATAAATATTAATTTAATCACTTTAACAATGAACAGCGTATTTGAAATTTTTAGACAGTTGTCGGAGTGAGGAGCTAAACACGCCCAGCGCTGCATCTTCTCTCTGGATTTTTAAAAAAATTATCATTAAACAGCAGAATCAAATGATGCCTTTATTACATTAATGTTGGTACGCCGTTTGGTTTCCATAAAGGATCCAATAAATAATTATTCGCCATATCGAGTGCGCCTGCTACAAAGTCCGCAATCTGCCGAACACGTATATAATATTATTTCACGTCCTTATTCAGTCTGAAGATGCACAATAATAACACAAAAGTAATTTATAAATAAGTGAAAAATATTCATATTTACTTTGAGCACAAATACATGGCAACAAGTATTAATCAATTAATTAATTTATTTATTTAAAAATTAATTCAAAATTACACTCGTTTACAGATTCATGATTTTTTTAGGCCAGACCTGTGTTAAGCCATAATAATTAAAACAAATAAAAAATTCACGGTTAAACTAATCAAATTATAATAACATGTGATGCAATAAAATAAAGTGTAAATCAAACAATAAAGAATAACATTCCAAAAAAAATAAATAATAATCAGGCTGGATGTAAGTGTCAATGATAGGTCATAAGCCCTGTAAATGCCTAGACTTCCATATTCCTTTCTCGAAAATGATTTCTCTCACTGTTGCAACGAATTTATATTAAAATATATCAAATTTAGTTTCATGCATAATCAAATATAAAAAAAACGGAATCATTAAACTCAATAGAAAATAATTTAAAAAAACATCATATGATGTATAAAGTAAGAAATTAAAGTAATTAATCATATGTAATAAAAACAGTAAGTACTAAATTAAATAATGAAATATGAAAAAGTATCAAAATATGTATTGTTAATGTATATAGTACGTATGCGAGTATAAGTAATATTGATAAAATATATGGTTTATTATATATAAGTTAGAAATATTAATAAAAGAAAAGGTATTTATTGATTTAATTTATTAACGGTTTCGTGAATCTTCTACATAATTACAATAAAACCAGTGAAAAAAAAACCAAAAAATATCAATAAAAGTATACAAAAGTAAACAGTATTTATAAAAAAAGAAGTATTTCATTACATTTCTGTAACAAATATAAATATTTACCTGTTTAAAAGAAAAGTGAATGAAAGTAAATAGAATTTTAAAAAAGATGAAGATAAGAAAAAAAAAATGCGCTTTAAAAGGAAAGTTAAACAGTTTACACGATTCTTTATATAAATATTAAATTTAACAATAATAAAAGAGAAATATAATTAAAATAATTAAAAACACAAAGGTAAAGAGCTAAAACAAAAGTAAAGAATTAATCATTCCTTGAATTTTAAATTATTAATTATTTTTCAAAACACAGGACTTGGTCATTAGCGGCGTGGTACAAATAAATGTAAATCATCACTGTATTGATTTGCAAGTCACTGCATGCGAAAAATTGGTGAATTCAACGAATAATTAGTACCACGATGATGACTGTAAAACAAACAGTTTAGTCTTGTTGGTCTATGTAGAATACGAAAGTTTATTAAAGTTAACAGTTCTGGGCAATCTATTATATTATTTTATAGTTTAAAAATAAACAAGAGGTCATTTATTGTCCCCCTGCTTGACAGTGGCGGTAAATTTAAATTAGTCATCAGGGATTTATAATTTATTTCCGACACAGGTAGACGTAATTTAAATTGAATGCATCTTAAAAACATTCTTTGTACTCATTCAAGATCATATGAGTTGCATTCGCATTTAAATATAAAACGCTGATTTTATGTTTTTAAACAGAACCGTGATTAAGAAATTTCCTTATGCCAATATGCCCGCCCTTATATTTATACGTAGTGTTTATATATATATAAAGTGTTCAATAAAATAATAAATAAAAAAAGTCTGAGAAACGAGTGTTAAAATATTTCCATGCCATTATTAAGTTTTAGGAAAACTAATTGCATTTTGTTTTAAAGAGTTTTAGAAATTTCTTCGAGTTTTTGTTCAGGACTAATAAGGAAGAATGAGAATGAAGACTGAGAATTAAGAGTATTAAGGATCTTCAATAGTGATAACCAAATTATCGTTTTCATCATCATCGTCGTATCAAATCTCTTTCAGACTGTTTTTAAGTTCAACCTTAAGTGTTTTATTGTTTATTTTATGTATTGTTTTCATGCTAATAAAGGTAAACTAATATTTTTTCAATTTGATTTTTTTATTATTAATTATAATCGTATGATTGAATGTTGATCGTATGTTGAAGTCTGTCAGTGGTTGTGGCGGCAGTACCTGACTATTCGCATATAGTACCGACTGTGCTACTCTAGTATGGGTTTTACTGCGTGTTAACTAAATTCCAGTAAAAAGCATTTTTCCGCTATGCACGGCAAAAAGAAATATCGCGCATTCCATCTGATAGGCTGCCTAACGCACGTGTGTGTGTAGGGGTGTGAGGGTGGGTGAGGGTGTGTGTGTGTGGAGGCTCTAAGTATCTAGAACAAGCGCATGTGGGTTTATTAGGTTTACTTTTCAAACAGAGGCGGCGCGGCGCGGCGCAGGATGATTGCACTCGCCCGGGGCGGGTAGTGTACCCGCTGTAATGTGATGTATTTACCTAATGGGCACCACGCCCTCCGCCCTCCGCCCCCGCCCCCGCCCTGGAGGGAAGATATTATTATTACATAATTACGGCTTCTTTATTCGAATCACCACTGAAAATGGAATAAAGGGGAAAGGGTACTGACGTGACGTGATGTGACGTCATCCAATGTAATTTGCACAGACTGATTATGTCAAATAATACGAGTATCTGTACCTTAGAGCTATAAACGGAAGCCGAGACTTATTGCCTCTAAAAAAAAAAAAAGGCAAAAAACAAAGAAAAAATATACGAAATCTACCATAGATATAAAACAAACACCATACACTCCATTAGCCACACATTCACAACAATGGAGATACCAACAAAAATAGAGTCACGTTTTATACATATTCTCGTCACATTTTGCTGTCCTGTTTAGAAACAGTATTATATATTGTGTTGCTTACGTAATCGGTGCTGTGTTAGGTTTATGTTTTTTTGTAATAATATATTTGTTTTATACCAACATAACACTGTGTGCACAACAATAAACACAAATAAACCAATAAATAAAAATGAATATTTAAATAAAAGAAACGAAAAATTAACTTATACGAACAAATAAAAACTCAATGTTTCCAGATAAACAGTCTCCCTAAAACAATCTTGTAATTTATTTATAAAGACCTTTCTATCTAGAGACGGTGAACGATATACATGTATAGTGAGGAGTTGAATATGTTTTTTGATTCTAGTGAAACTCATGAACGGCATTTGAGTAGTATAATATAAGCAATATGAATATTATTGGTAATTTCTTATAAAATTATAATATTATTGAAAATATTGTGAGTTGATAAATAAAAATTTAATTGAAGGTTGGACGAGATTATCCGAAAATGCATTATCAAACCCGCGATCCCCCATTCACAAAACCAATTACCGCCGGCTAGGCTACAACGCTAGAACATGACAGGATCACTAGGCTCGAAGTTTACTACATGAAATACAGAAATATATGAGAGACAAAATATTTGAAATGAAAACACCTACTTTACAGCGTGAGAATTTATTGTACGAGAATTTTAACATTTATTTGTTTAAATTTAAGTTGCTACCTTATTCCAGAATAATACAAAAC
Organism: Micrasema longulum; assembly: GCF_059751315.1. Classification (NCBI taxonomy): domain Eukaryota; kingdom Metazoa; phylum Arthropoda; class Insecta; order Trichoptera; family Brachycentridae; genus Micrasema; species Micrasema longulum. The sequence continues at coordinate 216,358 of NW_028278018.1, forward strand.
GCTTATTGTTCTAATTTTGGTTAAAATGTTCTAAGTTATTCATTTCATTAAAAATGCTAATTGAACTACCCATTATTAGTTTGAAAATTCTAAATTATTGAGGTAACCGAAATCTTGCATCCATGAAAAAGTATGGCAACGCGTAGAATTTTTAATTTTGAAACGGCGTCGTCTTGGCCGGTTGGCGTGTTCTATTTGATGTCCTGGTCATCTGCTTGGGCTTGTCATCAGGTCCAGTGATTGGTGCTCCCGTTCCCAGCCATGGATTTATCGACAGAAAGTTCTCAAAAGACATCCACGTGACTTATTCGTTTTTTTATTCTTTCAATTGTCCGTTCGGAAAAATCCATTAATTTGTTGCCTTTTTATGTAATGTGCAATGATAAATTTTATGGATAACATTATGATCGTGATTTTTGGCTCATCAAAATTTAATCAATCCGACTACAAGTACTTAGCGGTGGCCGTGTGACATTGTCACATAGAAAATATGTTATTTTAACAAATATACTCGTAAATACTTTGTTAAAATATATAAGAAAAGGGACCAAGTGGATTTCAATCAAAGATTAATAGGATGTTAAAGGCATTGAATCTGCATAAATAAAAGTAATTTAAACCACTTACACTCAAGGTAGCCACTTTTTAGAAGATTGCACCCGCTTCGTTTACATTGTGTCACGGAAGAAGGCTTAGAAAAAAACTGCATTTGTAGATTGTGTTCGCCACAGACAAAATCATAAAGATTGGTTGCAATATTCTCTCTGACGAGTGGCAAATGTAACCCGTTACAGTATCTTTAGCAGGTTCTGTACACATAACGGTAGATCGAAGAGAATGATTTCTTTTTGTTTTTTTTTTAGTTTTATGAACTTTTGTAAATTATGCCTTGTTGTAAAAGTAAAATACAGATAAAAAAAAAGGTTACTTGTAATCCATCTTGAAGTCGAGGCGAATACATATCTGGTAATCGGTTCCTTTTTATTATTGTACTGTTATATAATTATGTACCTATATTTCTTTCTTACACGGGTCATTGCATGTGTATCGTGATAGAATGATATCTTTTATATTTGAAATTGTTGAGGGTAATGCAATATTTGCTATATTTTAGATGTAGCTAGGATAGGAAAAACGGGTCTATTAATTATACGTCAGTGGCAATAGGTACCTTTTTGTAGAGATGTTTGTTGATATGAAAACCATATATAATATCGGTGTTATAGTGGAGAAGGAAAATAAGGACGGTTAAAAACATTTCCTCGCGTTGTGACGTGGGTGGCTGCAATCCTTTCTTGTCCCGCACCCACCGCTCGCGCCCTCGGGCAGAAGGGGATCGTTACCTAAACAAATTTGTTTTCCGAACCCTCGACATTATGGATGAGGTTTAGAATTGCCACCCTACGTGACTGTTGCTAGCTGTGGTTGGCGGCAGCGACCGGCGACCGTAGCAGGCAGTCAGCGGCGAGGTTCCGGTAACAGGTAACGGCGCGCAACCTCGGAAGGGCTGAGATTGACTGTGATCGCGGAATAATTTGCCGCCCTTATTATTGTTGTCAACTAGATATTGCGCTCAGAACCGTGTTGAGAGAAATTTATAGGGATTTTTACAGCTATTACCTAACAGTTGGTAGAAATATGTTCACAACACTAGATCCAATTTTAAAAAAAACCACCGATAATCCAGGAGTAATAATAATACATTTATATTTATTTAAAAAAATCGACAGGTTATTAAATGAACCCATATGGATTGGTACATTAAAAGTTCAGTAATTGAAAATATAAAAAAGTATGTTCAAAAAAACATTAAGTTATTTAATAAATACAGAAGAAGAATATAGATACATATTCTTCTTCTATACAGATTTTTTAAAAATTATTTTTATTATTATGGTAATAAATACAGATTTTTTTATTATTATGACAAGAGGGTGTCATTTTAATATTAATTTCAGATGAAATTGGATTTGCAGGTGTCCAATAAAATTGGAAGTTTATATTGTAAACGTAACTCTATTATGGTCACTGTTGTGATTGTTCTTTTTTATTTAAAACAAGTGGATTCGACAGACGTTGTCCTGCCCGAACGTTAGCTTGACTGCTATCAGCTGGTTGAACAAACATTTTTTTCGTAATTAATTACACACGTTATTTATTTTGGACTTTTTTAAGCTAATCTTTATCTCCACGTGTGATTGGCTAAGAGGTCTCATCGTGCTGGAATTAAAACCGTGCAAAAATCACCAGTCTAGTGCCACAATCTATGGAAAAAATACGTGAATGCGTGTTAATGAAGAAAAGTGAGACAGCGTTTTACTCTGTGCCTTCAAAAATTATGACACTCAACTCATGCCCAATGCGAATTTAGTCATTCTTTAATCGCCAGCCGTATTTTGATTTGAGCTTGACATTTAATTCGAAACCAAAATAAATTACAAAAATGACTAAAAAAATTGTTTTAATTTTACATATTTCATTACATTACATTTTTTTGAACGAAATATTCTCAATCAGTAAAAGTGCTGGTCTGAGGGTTTATAAAGCGTGGAAAAACTATTCGAGTTAAAGAAAAAAGACTTCATTGATAATGAGGTACTTAAGTACTTGTTTATGATTGAATTCTAAAACTGAAAACTATTATTATTCAAATATTAAACTTAAGTAGGTACTTATTTATAGTTGAATTCCAAAACTAAAAATTATTTTTATTCCCGAACGTTGGCTTGCCTGCTATAACCTGGTTCAGCAAACGTTATTTCGTAAATAAGGACACACGTTATTTATTATTCCTTTTTTTTCAGTTATTTATTAATTCGTAATATGGATAAGTTTTTCAGTCTATCTCTTTGTGTGATTGGCTAAGAAGTCTCGTTGTGCTTAAATCAAAATTGTGCAAAAATCACTGCTCTAGTGCCATAACCCAGGAAGAAAATACGGGAATACGTGGTAATGAAAAACAGTCTGACCACAATATATCTGAGCCTCTAAAAGTATGACACTCAACTCATGCTCGACGCTAATTCTTTAACCGCCAGTCAGATTTTACGATATATTTCGTGTTGATGAAGAAAAATCAGACCGCGTTTTACCTTGAACCTTCTTAAATTATGTTATAACTCTCGCTAAAAGTGAATATAGCCATTATTTAATCGCCAGCCGTGTTTTAACGTGATCTTGATATTTAATTCGATACGTAAGTAAATATATAAAAAATGCCGGGAAAAAAAATGATTGTGTCGGGAAGCGTGCAAAAACTGTCCGTATAAAAGGAAAAAGACTTTTCATTGATAAGTAGGTACATAGATACTTGTTTATGATTGAATTCCAAAAAAAAAATTGTTAATATTCCCGAACATTAGCTTGCCTGCTGGTTTAGCAATCATTTTTAATTTATTTTACTGGTTAAGAGGTATCGACGCGTTCAAATAAAAATCATGCAAAAATTGCTACTCTAGAGTACTCTAGGTACTAGTACCAATAATCCATGAAGAAAATACAGAAATATGTGTTAATTAAGAAAATTCAGAGTGCGATTTACCCTGAGCCCTCTTAAATTATGGCACTCAATTCATGCCCAACGCGAATTTAGTAATTCTTTAATCGTCAGCCGTGTTTTGACGTGACCTTGACATTTGATTCGAAACCGAAAGAAAAGAAAGAACTAAGATAGACCAGATCTTGTTTTGAGGTAGTTATTTTTTTATTTTTTTTGTCCAAGCTTTAATTTTATTTCATTTTATTTTATTTAATTTGTATCTGTATTTAGTAAGAGAAAATGTTTTTACCATTGTTGGAATGGACTGTATAAGTCCGTCAATAAATGAATAAATAAAACGAAAATGACTGTACCGTGAAAACGTGCAAAAACTTTCCGGATAAAAGGAAAAATACTTTTCATTGATATGTAGGTACCTAAGTACTTGTTTATGATTAAATTCCAAAACTAAATATTTTTAATCTTCAAATATTGGATTAAATTACATAGGTAGGTACCTTGGTGCGAAAAATCGCACGTAAATCTATCAAGCCATTTTCGAGTTTTTGCGAGACACAACACGGCGATTCATTTATATATATATGGAAAAAGAAATGTGTTTATTTAAATTATTAATTTATTTAGGGCCGGTTTTATAAACATCCGTTCGTTGACTTGATACCATTTTTAACTAATATTTGTATACCAGCCGATTATTGCGTTTTATAAACGTTCGTAGCGTTACGAGTCGTTAAAACTATGGTTAAATGGTTACTGGCCGATTTTGGCCGGTTAAATGCATTACGATCCGTTACCTTCGGAGCCGCTGCCGTATTTGGCATGACAGTTGGTTTATATATTCCCTTCCACAAAATGGTCTTCATTTCTGCTGTAATCTATTTAACTTTTTGTTGTTCAGTTCATTCAAATAGATGAGTTTAAATTATTCAAATAAATGTTTATTTTTAGTCTAATGGATAACAATACTGAGAAATTGAAAAAAACTTAAAACACGGTTTATTAATAAATTTATACAATAATAATAGATAATAGTAAAAACTATCCATCGTCGGCGTCGTCTGCTGCTTTCTTGCTCTCATTTAATATTATACTTCTTTTTGTGTAACGTTCGAAATCGTCGAGCATTTGTATTTGATGTATTTTTTAATCCACTGAATAGCAATGCACACCGTTCGCGTTCGACAGAAAGAGCTTAGACATTAGTTTTTACAGACAATTGACAAAAAAATGTCGAAGCAGCGACTAAAATTTGAATTTCTATGAAAATGCTTACCGGCGACCGTCCGTTCACAAAAATGGTTTATAAAACACAAAACCGTCGGTTATCGTATCGAACGGTCAACGGTTCGTAACACTTACGGAAGTTTAATAGATGACTATAAAATTGGCCCTCAATAAATCAATTTATTCGATTTTTTTAATCGAAAAACAACGGGTAAAATAAAAATACCATAAATGTAAAAAGCACTTGATTCATATTGTTCAAAAAGGTTTTTCTCCTCGCTATAATAAATATAAAAAATAGTCACCTTAGTACGTATTTGTATTAATACTACATACGGTACATTGATACCCTCGCCGATTTGTGACTGCGGCGCAGCCAGGCAAATCGACACAAATATCGTTGAGCATCGGCCAGCGAGACGCTACCCGGCTACCCGGTGGTCGAGCGGACTCCCGACTGCGGTTCCTGGATCGATAGAATATCTGACTGGCCCAGATCTGGACCTCTAAATTTTATTTGTTTTTCCTCATTTTCGCGTTTTTTTATTTCCTGCCACACGATAAATAATAACGAGTCACCTTTCGGACGGATGTGCTTTATATTTTAGGTTTGATTTTTTTAATATAAATAATTTACAGAAGTACAAATGATATACTTTTGTACTTATCGAGATGTGACATAAACTGACGGAAAAAAAAAACTGGTCTCATGCAAAGTTGAAGAAAACCACATACGTCGTTGTTCTACGAACATGACCACTCGTATGAATATATAAAAGGATTCCTTATACGTCGTTGTTCTACATACATGACCACTCGTATATATGTATATATAAAAGGATTTGGCTTTACTTAATGGACTGTGTAGTTTGTAATCAAATAAATAAATACTTAGGTTCGCTTACCAGACGAACCGGGTCGTGGTCTCGTGGCTAATACATATATCACTAACTCACACGTCAGAAGTACGAGGTTCGAACCCCACTCTACCACAATTGGATTACCAATTTCTAATAACTCTTTGAAAATGCCCCCAAAATGGAAATATTTCGGTAGATGATAATAACGCAAATATTTGTTTATTTTTATTTTGAATATAATATAAAAAGCACCTAACTTTATATTTTTTAGTTTTTAGTTTTAAAAAATCCATATTTTCTATAAATAATAAAAACAAGATACTTCCTTATCGTATTTCAGCCTGATCTATTTTTGCGCGTCGTTTCGCGAGGAATCGAGAATCGTCCTTCTCGACCCCCGCGCGCGCGATGAATAAGTGAGGCACCGCGGAAAGTTTATAACATGACGTAATCGCATCACCGAGAATAAAGGGAATGCAGATTAGCGTGGGCCGGGGGGGGGGGGGGAGGCAGAGAGGCTATAGTTCCTCGAAGATATATTTTTTAGAGTCCTCATGAAAAATTCACAACCCTGTATCGCCGCTTCGTCTCTGCATCCCCTCTCCCTCCCCCGGAGTAGGGCGGGGGATCCGTAACCCGATACCTTCACTTTACAATCGTAAAACATCATTTTAAATTTAGACCGATCCATTTTCTTATTATCCGCATGATTTGCGGCTGTTTCGGGATTTAAGTGCATCGGATAAACACTGGATAGTAAAATAATAATCATTTTAGTTTCGGTCATTCGTTTATATAATAAATAAATAAGTAACGTGATGTAAAATATGCTTTAATATCTTAGAATGAATGCGGAACTACGCGGAACTACGTGGAATGGGAAATTGAAATGACAGACTGCATAGACAGACTGCGGTGGTAGCAAAATGAAATATTTAAGTGCGTCTAATATTACGATCTTCTTTTTTGAACTGTAAAAATCTTACTTTATTTAGTATAATTAAGTGAACATATGTTATTGGACGGCAGGCCCTACTATTTTTATGAATACATTTTTTTAAGTTTCAATTAATAATCATTTAACCTGTACGTGCATCTGTTTGTATTCTAAATTAATGAAAATAAAAAAAAACTAAACAATTAAACGTAATCAGCTAGAATCTTATAGATTATCGATAAATCAAACCATCGATTGTAGACAAAGAATTAAAACTTTATAAAATATGTAATAAACCCGTACACAAGACGAGAATATCGGAACAGTATCACATATGACATTCTAAACATTCTAAAACGAGACAAGGATTGTCGAGACTAATGGCGAAACCGGGGGCAGAAATTATGCAATAAACTACCAGAACAAATTAAACAAAAGACTCAGACAACCTTTAAAATTGACGTTTACAATATTATAATTCACAATAGAGTATGAATTAAAAAAGAAATCTGTAAGCGCTTGTAAATTATTTTAGAAATAAAAGGTTTAAACATAATGCTTAATTTATGTAAGCATTTTTAATACCCATCTATGAATAATTAAGTATTAGGGAAAAATATATATTTTTCATTGTCAACACATTCTTACGCTCTCAATACTTGTCTTTATAAATTATCAATGATGAAATCAAATAGTGTGTTTATTCCTTCCTTCTTGTTTATTTGCTTAGATTTATGCGGAATAACCGCAAAATACCAAAATTTGGGGTTCAGGATTGGATATAATTGCTCCGAAAAACACTACCGATCCTCCAGCGCGCGGTGGTATTGTGTAGTCGGGTTTAAATAAAAAAGCAAAGGGAATTAAGCTCGGAGGGGAATCGTTAAACCACCATTAGTCTTAGGGAGAGAGGCAGGAGGGAGTGCGAGGGGGCTAGGGGTTAAAAATTGGCGGTCTCTTTACGTCAGTGTGGTGGAGGGGGCGGGAGGGGATATTGAGAATAGAAACAATAATGTTTTAAGTGCTATAATAAAGTGAGAGAAAATTTGCGCAAATAATGCGTTTATCTACGGTAAATTATAAGATACCATAACTCTTTGTAAATGGTGATATTTTTTCGGAGTTTGGAATCGAAGCTCAGATCTCCTGATACAGATTCTGTCGTTCTATCCATGGGCGTGAGTGATATCAGAACTTACTTAAAAGTTTTGTTTTTGGTTTCTACCCATTCACACGCATTCATGCAAATTATACTCATATTTTAATTTTGTTAAATAAATCATATTCAAAATATTTTTGTGAAAAGCGTGCCAAAAATTGTTTATATTACTGGAGAGACTGGTGTTTAAAAAACCACGAAATTACTTATTCCACTTTAATTATACATTATAATTATTCATTAGAATTATGTTTTACACGTTTCTATGCAGAGACTAAAACTTGAATCTGTGACTGTTACACTCTGAATATATTTACTTATATGTTTTTAGACACAAAACACGAACTATTGAATTCAAAAGGTCACAGAATTGGAAGATGTCACGCAAAAAGGCGGAAATTTAAAATGGAACTGGGTCGGTCACTTGTGGAGAGATGATGTACAAAAATGGATCAGGAAAGTATCCGAATCTAGGTAGAACTCGAAAAAGACTAAGAGACAGACCTAGATTTTCAGATGTAATAGATAAAATGAGAAAAGTGACCTCTTAAACCAGACAATGACAGGTCATAAAGGCGTAAATGCCTAGACTTTCAAATTCGCTTTTCTAAAATGTTCTCCGTTTCTGTTGTAATACATCAATCTCAAATAAAATCTAGATATTACTCTAATACCAACCACAAGTCAATGTAGTATGGCGTAAGTGAGTAAGAATATTACGGATGCGAATAAATATATTCTTTTGTTCTAAAGAACAAGTACTTACATGCATTGAAAAAAGATAATTGTTTATCTACGTAAATTGCCTAAGATAAATGTACACACGAAACAAATGACTGGGGATCGCGGGCACAGGGGCACGGGGGTGAAGTCAGAGAAGTGGAATCCTAAGCGCTCGCGCTTGTTACAAGTACAAACAATTTGTATAACATAATGGGTCGTGTTTGTTTGTTAAAACACAATATCCATTCTGTAATTAGTTCCAACCCCTTCAGTGTAGCAGATTAGGGAGGGAAGTTTAGCGCCGTAACAATGATTGCTGTTGCCGCCAGCCTCGCAGATGTGCGGTGGCGCGGTGGCGCGGTGGCGCGGTGGCGCGGTGGCGCGGTGGCGAGGACAGAAGGCGCGGCGCGACCCCGGCTCTCCTCGCGGCCTGTTTGCTGACGGTTTATCGTAGTTTCCCCGCGCCATTCAGCCGCGCTCGCGGACATGACCGAGTCTGCAAATCGCGTAGTGTCATTAGTCACGAGTCATGACCGATCTTCAAATGAGGAAAGTAATAAAATTTGAAGTCATAATATTTAAGCCCATCGCCGGTGAAATGAACCGACTGACAAAATGATAATATTTTGTGTTTAAACTTTCAAGTCTATAAGCTTTTTGCCTTTATGTTTTGATTTAGAATTAACTTTTTGACGTTGACTTTTTGACTTGACGTCTTGTACTCGAAGAAATGTGAAATAGACCATTAATTAACTTCATCTTGAAACTGGTTAAATTGAAATGTCATTTTTTAGACGGAAAAATAATTTTTTAGATGTTTATAATTATAATTTAACGTTTTTTTCAATGAATTATTCATTAAATAAGTATAAAAACATATTAATTTCTGTAAATAAGTTGACAGATGGAAGAGTTGAGGAAACGTGGGTGTTTAAACAAGCAGAATAGTGACTGTTACATAATATACAAAGCGATCACTTAATCCAACGAATGACATATCATAAGCTCTGTATATACCTAGACTTAATAAAAATATTATTTATCTACTCCATTTTTATACTAGGTACTGGTTTGAGGTATTAAATTAAAGAAATAAATTGTACAATTTTTTTTGTAGGAATGTTAAAAGTGTTTCTAATAAATAAATGTTTCTATACGATAAATATATATTTGGTAAATGCAATTGAATAAATTAAAATGCATTAAATATTAATAATGTAATTAATAATAGACACCATAACTAATATAACGTTTTTACTGTTTGTGTTTTTTTGAACAGAAAAAACAGTATTGGCGGCCTCCGCGATGTAGTGGTTAAGACGCTTGACTCTCAGACGGAAGGTTCCGGGTTCGGTCCCCGATGAGAACATAAAAAATTAAATGTGATTTTTTTCAAGCTTAGGTGTTCTGTGATGTAATTCACCACTGTAATTTGGCCTCCTGGCCTGTTGTAGTGCAAACAGTTTTTTTGTTAATTTATTTGTTTTTTATTATCGTATTTTTTATTTGTTTTTGGTCAGGCTGTTAGAAATTGTTAGGGGCAATAAGTCCGCCATTTAATCATGCATACCTTTGTTTTATTTTTTGTATAATTTTATCGTTTACTTATATTATGGTAAATAAAGATTTATGATTCTTTTCATCATTATCATTATTTAATTATTTAATATAACTGTAAAAAAAAACAAAATTTAATCAAAAACATAAACCTTACGATACCCACTTAAAAATCTGTCAAATGGATAATGTTTAAATCCGCGTCCGAGAGCGACCCCGCACCCCGCACCCTGCACCTGTGCACTGTGGATCGTAACACTCGACCTCCGCACTCTCGCAAGCCATGTGCTACGGAACCACCGAACCACCGAACAATCAGCGCCGACGCCGACGCCGACGGTTACTACACAATGTAGCCACTGAACGTTCCGATCCTCCTTCGTTGGCCGGCCACTTGGCATTACACGGAGTGCCGCAGGGTGGCCCGCCGCGCCGCACATGCCCGCAGGGATGGGTCACCCGGTTCGAGGAAACACAAAAGAATGACGCTACTGTAATGAGAGGGGTGTGAATAACAGCTTCGCGAATTTGAAGGGGGCGAAAGGACTTCACTTCGAGTACCTCCCGATACATCCTCTCTATTGAGACGCGATTGAGTAAACGGCTGCTAACATAACAAACAATAACACGCGTTGTTTCGCCGTGTCCACTCTTGTTTGAGCTGTTTCGGGTGCAGTTTTTCCACTACAATGATTAATATAATGTTAAGTGGTTTTTTTTTTAATATTTGAAAATTGTTTATAGACTATTAAACTAAGCCAATTTTTATTTTTTATTTTTGTATTCGTATTTCTGAAATATCTTCGCGTGTGACGACAAAGGTTCTTTTCAGGTTATTCTTGATCAGTTCTTCCCATTGGTCCATGCACGGCAAGCAAACCGGTCTCATAGGTTGATTCGTATGAACCGGTAATGTTATTTAAAGTAGTTCGTCTTTATTATTTTTTTTCGTACATTTTCAGGAAACTTTGCCGTACAATGAGTACTCCATTTTTCACCGCGCGCAAGAAAACATTTATTGTATCCAATTTCTCGCACGGTTGAGGTTTCTCATTGATTAATGTATCATTTTTCAAAATTTAAAAACATGGTCTTTGGAGCACAAACATTGTGGTTATTCATTATTTAAATAAAATTGTACTATAGTATTTTAACTACTTATTTTTCAATTATTGACCACCGGTTTCTGAGCTACACGCGCTCCCTTATCAAGAAATAATTTAGAAATTAATATAATCCCATTTTATATTATATTTTAAGTAATAAATCAAGTCTTGTGTCAAGTAGTATATTGTGTTTGTGGAGGTATGAAGTGAGGGGCGAGGGAGGTCGAATTTCGATCATTTGCAGTTGTTCTCAACAATGTAACAATAATAAAAGTATAATATTTCCTAAAATTCACTATGATGAGAATAAGTGAAAATAATTGAATTTCAACCCCTAAGCCCTCACACCACACCCACACAAACACAAACACGAAATACTACTTCGTACAAATACTAAATTTATCATATATTTTATATTCATGTAGACAATGTTTAAATTATAAAACAGTGTTGAATTAATATATATAATTATAATAATTAATTTAATGTTTTTCAGTGAGCGAAAAATATTTTTAATTAAAATAATTATAAAAAAAAAATGTAAAATAAATCATCAAGGAAGCACTTATAGCTTCGAAACCATTAGGTAATTTTTCCCCCTTTATTAGGGCCTTCTACCAAAGTACGATAACATCGGCCAAAAACAAGTTACATTCATTAACAATAAACATAAGAAAAAAAACAATCAGAAAGGAATAACAATATGAATACAAACAATAGACAAAAAAAATATATGTACAAGAATAACATCAAAAAAAATATTTTAATAAACATACTCGTATAACTAAACTTACAAAAATCCAACATAAATTGAAATAGGTGCTAACAGAAAAAAAACCCACAAAAAACCTGATAGCGCCTATTTAACAGAAAAGAGAAACTTGCATTATAAAAATAATACATAAAGGAAGATAAAACTCAATAACTAGAAAAATTCAATAGAATAATCATAACACAAACATAATCTTATAATAATGATAACAATTTTAAAAAATAAACGCAAGGGAGCAATAATAAGATTAAGATATTTTATATAAACATAAAAATGTAAGATAAATTTATTGTAAAAAATTAAGAATTAATTTAAACATATTATTTCTATGAAACCGATATAACAAATCATAATAAGGAACCGTTTCAACACAAAAACTAATAAACGTAACGGATCAATAAGCAATTTGTGCAAGAAAGAATTTAAGATAAATGAATTGGAAAGGCTATAAAAAACATGAGTAAAATATCAAATATGTTTTGCCTCACAGTCATTAAAGGACATATTTACCAGTCGGTAATTTAATAAACAATAAGTGATTAAAAACAAAGTGTTTAATTTAAAAATAGGTATTGTGAGCATGGGTGACGGTAGCGCGGCATATAACCGGCGTAGCGCGGCATATAACACATTAAGTGTTTCGTAAAACAAAGTTATTTTATTTATACCCCTAAAACATTACGTTAAAGACTAAATGGTGATTTGATTTAATAAACTTTGTATGTTTACTGGGGACGGAAAGACTGAGAAAGATATTGAAAGGAGGGCGAGTGCCGGGAACAGGGTGAACGGTGACCTGAACTCAACCTTGGCAAATTAATGTTTGTCGCAGGAGGCAACATTAGCAGTTCTCAATGGAGTCCAGCCGACCCTCGTGTACCTCCCGCGAGGGAGGTATAGAATGTTGTCGAAATGCCATCTCTCAGGCTAGTGTGTGGTAAAACAATGCATAATAAATTACGAACTCCGAGATTTGCGCATTATGTAAGGCTAAGAAAAGCATTATCTACAAAATCAAGAAAGGAGTCTGCGTTAGTTCGGAGATGTAGGGCGAATGGACGGTGAAAGAACGGCTAAAAGGATTGACGATACGAATGTTGATGGATGCAGAAAACGAGAATGATCGGGTAAGACATGGCTTGATCAAATCTAACAACTCGAGATGGACATGTCTAAAGTCGGAATAATAATAGTGGCGAGCAGGTGAAGATGTAGACGAAAACAGAGACGTCATATTAGGCGATCTACCCCCACGGAGAAACGGCGCGATGGTTTATTTGCTTGTTTGCAAGTGACAATATTCCACAGTGGTCAATACAGTATTGTAAACGTGTTCAAATGCATTATTTTTATGACTACGACTTTTAAAAACATGACAGCTACGAATGACCGTAAGTAAATACCGGTAGGTACCTACGTACTACGAACGTATGTGTAATATAAGCACCTTTGAAATACAAGTGCATGGGAAGTTTATTTTTGTTGGTTGCGTATTGCACTCCAACTTTGGGGATCCCTAAACTCCACTTTAACACGTTCCACTGACTGGAAAACAAAATAAAAATCCTCGAAACCCCACTCGTTCGAGACTCACACAACGCGATCAATTAGGTTCAACTTCAGGTTCAATTTGACATCACAACTTAGTGAAAGGGTTAGATACGAATTAATTAATGTTTTTATATCTCGACTTCGTAGTGCAGTAGTCGGCACTTTGAATATTACGCGTAAGGGCCTCGCGTTTATCGCAGCGTGACTCAGTATGACACACTTGTCATTAAAAATGAAATAAAAATAACAGCTTCGATTGCCGCCAAAAACTCAAGACATAGCGTAGTTTCTATTTAGAATTTTTATATATGTATGCAAACATGATAGTTTTCCATTCTTCCGCAGTGATAAATCTTAATTTTAAACCGAGACGGAGGATGGTCTAGTATTATGTGTAACGAATGCTGCTCTACGGGGTGGAAACGTTGATTCTCAAGGTGAGCTCCACTTAGTGACCGACGCGACGCGGAGCTGCCGAGATGAGCCGGTGCCGAAAGGAAAATACTGCCGCCGATAAAGCGGAAGAAACTCGCATATCTGGCTCACATCGTGCGCGAAAGTGCCTATACGCTTCTACAACTTAACCGATCAACCGATCAACCGATCAACCGATCAACCGATCGACTCCAGTCGGCGTAGGACCGGGGAGTGCCTACTGTAGGCGTAGGCTCGCCACTCGGGAGTAGGCTCCCGAGTGATCGTCGACGTCGGCGGAACCTGATATGGCACAGGAAGAAGAAGAAGATAGTTTGCCTTATAGAAGTATTAAATTTACAGATAATTGTGGTTACCAATTATTTCGGTTTAGTAAAACTTTTAACTCAAGTTTTACACAAACATACGAATATATTATGGAGGTTAGTACAAAACATTAGAAAAAACACAAAGATGTCATAAATTTAATCTTATCTAACATCTCATTTTATTATAAACAATACCTACTTATAATTTTTTAACGGTGGAATAGTTTAATTGGCTATGTTAATGACTTATTGTACGTATTATGCGTTAAAACTGTATGATTTCCCGGCAAATAAAATAAATAATAATAATATTATAATACGAATTAAATTAAATTAAGGATCGTTTGAATAACTTGAAAATAGGAAGAAAGCGGATGTTAATTAGTTAAATGTATTTGCTATATCATTTTATAATCGTTCAAAGATAGAAATAAACAAATGATAAATAATATCTCTCACAATATAAACAGTCATCCGAAAATGCGGAGATATTTGAACAAATAAAAAAGTTCGTAAATCAGAAAGGTACAGAGTAACAGATCGCGTGAGGATGATTATCCTTTAGTAAATACAATGTACAAACATGAAGTGCATTAGTCGGAAGGGGAGGAGGTGAACTCGGTTTTAAAGTAATAATGACATGTAATCCCTTAAGCTTATTTCCCTCAATAATAGTACCTAAAGTTACACAGACCTCAGTAGGGGATGATCCGCTACTTTCTCCCCCCACAGTTCGCGAGTCTATAACCTTATAGGAGTTAGAGATAAAAACATTTTTTAAATAATACGTGGCATTATTTAGTCTTAAAGTGAAATGATACGATAAGAACATGTTTAAAAAAATTTATATGAAAAAAATTGTTTCTTTATAAAAAAAATATTTTTACATTATAAATTTAAGTTGTTTCTATCCACTCATATCAAGCACACACTCATCCTGTCCATAAACCTACCCTCACACCCATATACAATCACACACATATTCACATACCTACCAAAACCACACTCCACTTTTTTACACACGCATCCTCACACAAAAAAAACTCGCACACATGCACTTGTATGAATTAATATCTAACTGAACTGGATTTTTATAATTGTATTTATGTGGAAAACTGATTTGGCTTTATTTTATGTTTTTTTTTTATAACGTCGTGTATAATTTTTTGTATTGCTGTTGTTTTCTGAATAAACAAAATATAATACTTCTTCAGGTGTGGTTTCAAAACAGAAGAGCCAAGTGGAGGAAAGCAGAGAGATTGAAAGAAGAACAAAGAAAACGCGATGGCCATGACGTCATGGGGAAGAGAGATGACATTAAGGAAGATAAGGTAAAATAGTGGGATATTACGTTTTGTAAGTAATAACTCTTTTTCTTCGATAACATAAGTTATGAGCCTTTAATCCATAGACCACTATTAAATTATAACAGAAAAGCTGAACACTTAGAAATTCAGTAAGCATTACAGCTGAAGAAACAAAAAAAGAGTTAAGTAATCAAAAGAAAACGTAAATTATTGGAAATGAACGAGTTTGAATTGAGATACACATTTTTAAAAGTTGATTGACAAATCTCTTCTTTCGCTTGTGTTATAAACATAATAATGTATTTAGTCTCACACCAGATTGACGACGTCGCGACGCCGACGGTCACAACATAATCCGGTCACCGGTGAATAAGCATTATAAATAAAATAGAAGAACTAAATGAATTATTGTTGATAACTAGTTATAAATAAAAACTCAAAATGAGCAACTCTATATATTAAAATACTCTATTTAGTTGCGCAAACAATGGCCGATCTTAAAACGTGCATACAAAAAGAACTTCAGTACCGTAAAATCCCTTTAAAATGAATGTTTATTTATGGTTTGTAATTCATATTATCGATTGTAGTGCTTTCACAATTAGATATTACGCAGACAGGGTATAGTCTAAGCTTAACCGAGTTGCGCAGTTTAAATAAATAAATAAACAATCGCGCTGCGCGAGCCGGTGTTCTGCGAGACATCCCAACCTCCTATATCACATAATAAGTATTATTGTATTGCGCAACTACACGTTTAAATATGTTTTCTTCCTTTCTCAGACGGACGACGGAAGGCTGACTTCTTCTCCGGAGGTGTCCGCCATCGACGACGAGCAGGACCCGGAGCACGACGGCGACCCCGACCACGAGGGGGAGGGGGACGCGGGCAGCCCCGCGGGGGCGGGAGAGGGCCGCCCCGCGGGGCCGAGCGACCCCGGGGACACGCCATCGCCGGTCTCCAGGTGAGCTGGCTGCACCGACTGTCGAATAAAGCGCGCTCTTAGGAGATAATATGCGCAAGCAATCCTTGTCGTCCGTCGCGCGTCGCGTCGTTTTCCCATTTATAGTCAAATAATTCTAACACTCGAGTTCAGAGTGAGTGAGTGAGCGCGTCAGTGAGCTCTAGATAAAATACTCCCAAATAAAATACAAATATGTAAAAAAAAAAATTGTAACCGGCAAAATAAATTATTGTAACTGTTTCATAACTTGCTATGAGATATTAAGGACGCTTTTTATCTTCCGTCATCTTTACTACACCGCCACCCTTACTTTTCTTATAACATCGTTATCCAATTTAATTGAACACAACATTATTAGGAAAGTAAATTATGTAATCCCTTCTTTTAAAAAACACGCACTATCCTGGACTTAAACTAAAGATATTAACTTTTTTTTCTATGATATATTTTGTAGTCTTTAATAATAAGGAATATTTTAATGTTTTTTTGTATTTGTTATTTCCTTTTTTAATTGCTATAAAATAATAAAGTACCTTCTTATCTTTAACATAATATTTTCTTTTTTCTTTCATAAGAATATAAATTACAGAAAAATATTATACCCGTCTATTTATTATAGGAGCAAAAATTCACAAACATTTCTCGTATACCCACGAATAGGCCATGCCTTTGTGGGATTTTTTTGTTTACTATTTTAACTGTTAATATGTATGTCATTGCTATGTAATTAAATTTTATTTTTTTAATACTTTGTTTTACCTCTTATGTATATTGTAAAAAAACAACAAAAAAAATATTTTAAAAAATCCGACGAGTAAAACAACTATCATTTTACATAATTGCCGAACCAATGCAAAACTATGTAACTGAGCATCTTCGATATAGTCAAATAACATTACGATTTACATTATTTCTTAAATTAGCGAACGAAAAAAGCGGGTTTTTAATTAAATTTTTGAAAAGGGAATAACGAGGATAGATCAATCAGTTTCAGTTGTGTTCAAAAGTGTCAACATATGCGAGAAATCAGGAAATGTGGACGTTGAAACATAGGCAGAATGGTGAATGTTAAGTGGCCACTTAAACCAGCCAATGGCATGTCAATATGCCGAGACTTCCATGTTCCCTTCTCAAAAATATTTTTCCTCTTTGTTGAGATATTATTTTCATATATTGTTGTTTACTTCGCCGTACTAGGAGTGTCGGGGAAGGGAGTCGCCCCCCCTCCCCCACCCAGGCCGGCCCCCGCCACCCCCTGCCGCCCTTCCCGGCGCACATGTTCTCGGGTTTTGCTGACAGGTGAGTTGCCTCATTTCTCTATTCTCAGTTATTATTGAATTTATGTAATTAACAAACAATTCTGCTAGTTATAATCGTAAGATATGAAATAACGAAATGTATCAATTGATTTTTTTCTTTGATAATACGATTTAAGACAATTTTACGTTATTATTTATTCGGACAAAAAGCAGTTCTTGTGTTTATGTTCACAAAACGTCGCCCTCATTTGAATACAACGCAAGTCATCATTTTACGCAGTACAAAATAGCACGCTATTATTGTCATTTGAAGGAAGAAGTCGTCGACAGAAAAGAGATAAAACACATTTTAGGATTATTGCACATTTCGAAGAAGATAGTATATTCCTTGGAATACAGCGCGAGTCAGTAAGTAGGCGGTCAATAGCTCAGTACTGCCGTCATAAGCAAGAAGGTAGTTATTTGCAAAAGTCGTATTTTAAGCATTTATCAACTTTATGCTAATCAAAAAATCTGGAATTAATCATAAGTAAAACCACAGTACGTCATTTCTTTCTAAAGCATAAAACCCGCGTGTGTCTATATAAATCTGCACTGAGTTTTTGCTTATGCATCTCTAGATATTGAGTTATTGTTTAAAAAACTTAAAAAACATTATATCATTTTTCGAACTGAATTTATTTCTTTTCATTGCCATACATTCTAAATTATATCAAATTGTTCCAAATTTCTTATAGAACATTACCTCATATTTAACTAATTTTCAGATTTTTGACAAAACGTCGCCTTCTTGCTTACGAATTGTTTTGATAAATGAAATTACGCATGTATACCTAATTTTAAAACAGAATCTTTAGTTTAAAAAAATACTCAAATTTCATACAAAAAACTGATTTATTGAATTTTTACTGTCTCCAGTTAAGTTTATCAACTCACGTTGTATTCAAATTAAGGCGACGTCGTCTTTTAGTGTTTATACGAAAAACAACTGTTCGTTGTCCTTCGATGCTTTTGGGACTGTAAATAAGTGCTACCTTTTCCCAATACGCGTACTTTATAATAAATATGTCGATCCAGGAATCAAATGAAAGGGGAAAGGACTGACGTTTTCCTTTCTTCGGCACTTGTTCCAGGATAGAACTCGATCGTTTTATAAGCACTCCACTTTATTTTATTGATCTGGGCACGTTATCTAAGATCAGTTTTTAAAATGCGGTTTCTCGTGTGCTGATCGTTACGATGTTACAGGTAAGGTAAGAGGTACTGATTCTTCCTGACACGCTGATAGGAACTGCGGATATTAAAACCAGGGGCACCGGATTTCCAAGGATAGGATGGTTCGACACTTGACTAAAATACACACGAATCTGAAACAATAATAATTCTTAAAGTTGTCTGCGCGTACCTAATTGAATAACGTTTTAATATAATAATACTCGGAATGCGAATAGTAATGAATAGTCCAATGGGAAATGTCGAGAAGGCAGTAAAGTTGTCGGTAGTTGTGAGCGGTCGCGCTTGTGACGTCACTCGGGTCAGAATAATAACCGGCTAATTGATATGAATAATATCGAATAAGGCAATGAGAATATCTAATAATTGATGGCGACTCGCGAATCACTCGGCCGAGTGCGAGTGGCGGCCCACTCTGACGCTGGCAATTCGCGACATCTTTTCAATAAATGAATCGATCGGCGGTAAAATATTACTTTATCGTCGGCGTCGTCATCATTCTTTGGGCGAACGTGCTGACCATCAGACCGAGGGCTAGGGGTGGATGAGATGTTGTCACATCTATAGATGTCGTTTTATTTAGTTCTTCAATTTGGAAAATAAGAATAAATGTAACGCTAAATATAATTAATTAGTAAAATAATATTTGAAATATTTCGACAAAGAAGAAGGACATGTTTACGAAGGGAATATTGAAGTATAGGTATTTATAGCACTCATGACCTGCCATAATATTGAAAGTTATCATTCCGCTTATTTTGGGACATCCATATTCTTAACTCTCTTGTCTGTTGATTTTGTGTAGTAAAAGAGCTAAAAAATCGACATGGGTTAGATTTTAATAATTGTTATTACTCATTTTATTATTTTTAGAGCGGTTAGTTTCATTAGTAATATTTTGAACGTATCTAAATCTTTGTAGATATACGCTAGATGTAATCTTCGATGGTAGAAACATAGTAAAAATATAAGATAATATGGGAAGAACACGGCAACAAAAGCTGCTATTGGTTTTTGATGAATAAAATTAATGTAATAATATGAGTATTTTGTAGGTTTCCATTGTACATTGACTGAAAGAGCCAATCAAAGAGTTTATAAATATTAATAAAAATCATCTTATTGCACCAATTTTTAGTTTTTATCGTTGTTAGTCGTATCTATAATCATCGTCATCATCGCCATCATCGGACTGTCCACACTCGATGGTGAATAGGCCGTTGAATCGGTGCACTTGATGCTGCTCACACCGATCATCCGTAACATGAAGGTAAGGTAATCAGCTTTACGCTTCAGGTGCCATCGAAGATCATGAAATACTTTGGTGCAGAACAAAGATCGATCGGGATCGAACCCGGGACCTCGAGCACGGTAGGCTAACCGGCCATTGGTGCCGACCGCCATTTCTAGAGTAACCATCGAGTCGAAAGCGCGGGTCTAGAATTCTTGTATCAATTCCCACCCGCAACTATATTACGAGTATTCTCGATACGTCCGGACTATAGTAAAGCCATATAAACGTACACAGCGCAGCGTTCAGTGGTAGCGAGAGTGTTCCGCTGTACGACTTACAGTCTACGTATTTGTGCGCTGTACGCTGTACGCACAGTGAATATTATCAGCGACAGTCGATAGTAAAATGATTAAGTGGTAGTTTTAGTGCGGCGTAGGATTCGTTACACCTGCATGGCTCATGGCGTCACATTCCAGACAGCTATTGATATTCAATCAAAAATGAATAAAGTTTAATCACGCGCGGGCCCGGAAGGGTTACGGGACGCTGGCTCGGCGTATGTCGACCTCCATCGAAACTGCCCCCAGCGAGGGACGAATGTACTTGTAGTACCCAGTACCCATATACACATAAAGCGGTGTCATTTTTTGTCGCTGGTTTCGTTCAAAGGGTTAAATTAATCGTGGCAAATTGAATTCTGGATTATTGTTGGCAAACAGCGCTCTTAACCCTCTGTGGACGCTCACAATACGTATGTAGTAGGAAGTGTTAATTTATACCAACTCACTCGAGTGACTTCACACTTTATGCACGGTATATTACGCTCTCGTTTATCGTTTTATTTGGAGATTCTCAGTTCGACTTTCGACTGAGTCGGATAATTTTGATATAGTAATGTGCCAATACGCACCCAATGAAATTTATTTCGTGTTTACTGTACGTCAAAACAATAATTTATGAGCTGTATTAACAATAATTTAACGTTATTTTAATTTATTTATACATTTATAAAAATAAAACAACAGCTATTACAACAAAAAAATACAATATTTACAAATAAACCAAAATTATAGGCCCATTATGGTTTTCTTTGTATAACTAAATACAAGGCTAAAAAAAGCGTATATGTGAAAAGCCACTCCGTATCATTCCATTTGTAAATAAATAAAATATTACAATAATAATTTAGTAATAAAAAAAAAATAAGGAAAAAGTTTTTTGTTTACTTGGTCTTAAAAAAATATTTTCGCAGCGTACTCCATACGGAGTAACCCCAAATCAGCCTTCCCTCTGTTCTTTTTTCAAACAATAGAAAATAGTAACAATATGAAAGTATACAAAAAAAATAAAAAAATAATAGGTCAGTTAGATTAAATTATAATTGTAAATATTTTATTTTTATTTTATTTATTTATTCAAACAAATGCACACATATTACAAAAAATAAAATAATGACGTATCCCAAACTCTATGAGGCCAAGGGCCCTGTGTTGAGTTGGGATACGAAATAATGGAAAATGTGAAAGCACGTATATAATTAAATAATAGCAAAAATAAAAATGAAATATTATCACATGAACATACATATATTTCAAAGGACATCTGGACATCACGCTTAATAGTATATAAATGTACGCAATA
Organism: Micrasema longulum; assembly: GCF_059751315.1. NCBI lineage: Eukaryota > Metazoa > Arthropoda > Insecta > Trichoptera > Brachycentridae > Micrasema > Micrasema longulum. The sequence continues at coordinate 238,128 of NW_028278018.1, forward strand.
TCTCGCAGCAGTCTCCTGCGATGGTCTCTTCCCTTAGACAAAATCCAGACTTGTACACTCCTGAAAATGGCTTTCGTTTTGGAGAACTCAGTATGTTCATCCAGGACATTGAACACTCTCGGGACCACAAAAGAGACATTCCTCTGAGCAAACATCGCACGTGTTTTCGGAGTTCGTATTGAAGTTACCTGCCTCTAAATCGACTGGTATGTAATGATAAATTAAGTCGGGTTTTTATTTGTATTCTGATGCAAGTGTATAGAAATATAGTCACGTATTATTTTTTTTATTTTTTGTTCAATTATATTATTTTGCTACTGCTGTAGTGTACTGTTTTCGGTTTATGGCTGATTAATTGAACTGGACTTAGCAGAAATTCTATTAGAGGATTGCGTGTATTAAAATAAAATATTCACCTACATATTATGTAGAATTTTATTTGCTAATTTCATGACTTAATTACTATAACGAAGATTCGAATATCATGAACGAGAGATGCAGACAATATCGAATGAAATTAATTTACGTTTACAATGAATGTCGCTGTGAAGCTATATCGAGTCGGTCGCCGGTACCGACGTTGAACGGAGAGAGTCGGATTTACGTTTACGATTGGTGGGCCTGGAACTCGGTGTTGCCAGTGCCCATACAACTATAATATTACTGTATTTTTATATTATATTATTCATCCCGACTCAACATAGGACTCGAGGACCACGGAGTTGGGACTCGTGTCCCGATAAATTTAAATAAGTAAATTTTATATTCGAACGAATATTTATGCATTCGCATAAATAAACAAAACAAATAAATTTATTCAAAATAATAATAATAGTACGTTTATTCTGTCATTTCTCGGAAAAAAAATAACAGTGCCTTGTGTGTACTAAATTTAATGGAATCAAATATTTGTTTATAAAAAAACAACAGTTAAGTTTAGTTACCCAACTTAATCAAAAACGGCATTGGACGACATGGGTTCAGGTTAAATCGATTAAAAAAAATAATATTGTTAATCTGTTACATACTTTTAGTTGTATTTTAATATTTTTACGTGTTCGAGATATGATTAATAATAGTAAACATTTTGGTGATGAAAAGTACGTAATCAAGTAAAAAAAGTATAAATTGAATCTGGCACATAACAGAGTCGAAACCGGCGTAGGTATCGTAACTTATCTACATTTTTTCTTATTTGAAATTAATGTATAAGTAGTAGTCTGTGGTATACCTAGAAATTAATACGTTTATTAAAGTATGTCTGTGTATCTCTGCATCGGTAGGAAGCTCGTTGTCTTACTATCGTTTGAAGCATTAATGCTTATGCTAAATAATCCAATCATATTTAATGGGTAAATAAAAATTCCACCAAATAAAAAATAATTTGATACGTCGTTAATAATTTATAGTTCGTATATTTTTATTGCTTAGATTAAAGAGGGCGCATTTATGTTCGATTCGATAAGTCTTTTATATTAATGCCACGTTTTATTAGTTTTGTGTGAATTAGTCGGAACGGGTCCGTCAGTCCGCGGCCCCGGAGGGTTGACAGTTCCGTAATAATATGCGGGCATAAAGGGTTCCTTCGACTTATTCATGTTATGTTACTTCATTTGATAAATCAATTAGCCGAGAGATTTTTTACTGGGCAATTTAGTTTACTAGACGTCGCTGAAGTACGCCTAACGTTCAGCGCGTGGAAATAATAATGGAGCTTAATTCGTATTAAATCGGAGGGGCTGGGAATCCTGAACACGAACCCATTCCTAGTGACGTTCCCTGTGTTACGCGCGACATCCGTTTCGGCCGAAGATGACCTTTTAGGAGAGCGACTTCCTTCGCCGAGGGCGGGCGCAGGGGGCGGCACGCGCCGCGCCGCGTGACGCGCTCAGCCGGCGCGTGCCGCACCGGAAGCGGGAGCTCCGAAGGAATTGCGCCAAACAAACGCGAAACGCGACATTTCTGGAACGATTGTTCGAATGAGGTGAAAGGTCGTCCTGACGAGGGGACGCCCCATTGTCTCGAGTGGATGTCGGGACTCGGGAGTGTAATGTGGCGCGCACGGACTTCCACAGATATTACCATCGCGCGTCGCGCGTCGCGCGGCGTGCGAATGGGATCTCCCGCAGTTCGATAGCATTCTCTCCCGCGATAGTTTAGTGCGCAGGAGACTAGATACTCACTACGCGAGCACACTACACGCAGAATGATCCATAAAACATCGTCGACAATGCTAGGACCTAATAAAAATATATCTATGTTGAAATAAAACAGTCGTATCGTTATATGGCCATAAATCAATGACGATGTCGCAACATTCCAGATTATCTCACTTTTTACATGCGACCAATTTTGACGAAGACTTAACATAAACTAAAATATTTAAGTTGAAAGTAAATACGTCTAATAATCGCTTTCAGTCGATTTAAACAATTCATGATTTATCAATAATTAACAACAAGTATAATGTAATTTTAATATTAAGGTAAGACAAGAGTGGGTACCTACTACCTACCTCCGCGGAGACGACATTCAAAATGCCGATATTAAATCTAACATGCAGGATGAAACCAACATACTTTGATTTTCGCTCAATAAAGTAATTCAGTTCACAACCGAAACGAAAATAAACATTACGAAAATAATAATATGAAAGTTAATGCCAAACAACAATTATTATGAGCACGTAAAAAGTTATCGAAAAATACATAAAATACGTAAATATATGTCAGATTAAGAAAAATCAATTCTGTACCGATTCCTCGACCCATTGTTCAATAGATAATTATTGTTATTTTATTCAGGTGGAATAAAAATAAAATAACCCAAAAAATAATGTTTCCAAGTCGTTCCTATTAATCAACATCGTTATTATCATCATCATCTAGGTACGTGAGGCGTGATTTACCCACGTGAGTTTGATAATGTTTCTCATATAATATGTGAGAACACGAGAGCTCCTCTTCATCTATTATATTGGAGCTACTAATATTTACTAACTCAGTATTCAGTTTGGTTTTATTGAAAATTCTCAAATTTTTGAAAATTATTTAAAAACGATGATCACAAAGAGGTAAACATTGCAAACATTGTTATTACCCTCATCTTCTTCTTACGTCCATACAAAGGTTCTCAGGACACTGAACATGGTCATCTAGCTGTCTATCTCGATTCTATCTTCTGTTTTCGTTCGTCGAAAAACAATGAAGAAAGTAATATTTTAATTTCGTTAAAAATTGATCTAAAATTAAGCGGAGTTCGAATGAAGTGCAGCGGTCGGTAAAGCGGATATTGCACTAGTCGATTGGGGATTAGGTGAATGTGTGAGCGGCGAGGGAAGAAACGCGACGTTAATTAGATAAGCGGAGTGAATAGAGCGAACACTCTTTTGTGGGAGTAAATTACTTTAAAGTAGAAACATGACATCATCGGGTCCTTATAATCATAATTGTAGGCGAGAATAGATAATATCGTGTTAGCGACGCATCACTCAACTAATAATTCCATCAACGTGACAGCACGAACATTCTGTAATTGTCTAATTCAATGCCGACCGTGTTTCTGTACACAAAACACTTGGCGTTCTGTACTGTGCCTGCGCTGCAATCCGGCGCCGCTACTCTCGCTGACAAAACAATGCGCGGGAACACATTGAGTTTATCTGGGTTATTATGCTGTGTGTCGTTCGTATCGGATCGGATTACGGCGTCCGTCACTGTAAAAACTGCCCCTAGGTGCAGGTACATCGGGCAGACTGCCAGAACAATTACGACGATAGTGCACGCCGCGCCGGCTCGGCTACCCCGGAAAATAAAATCTAAAATCTCGGCCAAACGAGGCACAAAATTTCCTTCGATCCGTGTTAGAGAATAAATTTAGAGAGACCGAAGAATCACCAAACTCGATTGGTAAAAGTTGTCTTCGAGATTTACACACATTCTGACAATATAAACAAAGATAACGGGATGCGATTCAAATCATCCAGATACCCGGTTATAAAGAAATTACATAAAAGCATAGACTGTAAAACGACACAGATCTCGAATTAACACGCTGCATACAACGACGGGTGCGACACGGCACAGATCCCCGATACGCGAGGTTACATATTATTATCCTCACGAGTGACGTCAACCCAGATTATAGTGCATCTTGACGGCCCTGAAAATCCGAAAAATTCAATACATACATAGGTACTTACATACGAGGTCCGACAAAACAGAATGTAGTATATATATATGTATATACAATACATAGTTTAAATCAACATTAGAAATGTACAAATTGAAGTACCTAAGTAGGAAGTAGATAATCTATAAAAAAATGTGCACTCGCAGGCAGCACGGCGAGAAGCGACAGCAAGGCGATACGCGTTCACTCACTCAAATATGTTTATATTCACCAGAATGTTAGCCGACCACCCCGCTATCACCGCTCAACATATCTCCCACAAGTACATAAACATATATACAAACAATAGCTAGTTTTTCTGTGGTTCTATGAAAATAAACTCAAACAATTATTATTATTAATTTTGCGATAAACGTAGCTTTATTCTACATTACTTTAACACAACACTTGTACAAAAGTTGATAAAAAAATATCTTAATGGCATTTAGCAAATATTTCTATTATTTAAAAAAAAATATTGTTTATAAATTTATTGCATATAAAGTATAAATATTTACTATCAGAGAATTTATATAAAACTAGTGAATAGAAAATGAATACTGAGCGTTCTCTGGTTAGGATAGTCTCCGCCTGTTCTAAGATGGAGATTTTTCTATCTTTTAAAGTATAAGTAGTTCTATACTCATCATCATCATCATTTCTTTTCCGCATTTAATGGTGCATAGGACACTGCATTGGTACACCAATCGCAGTATCTTGAAAATTTTTTTAACATGAAGGTAAGATTTATTACGTTTATAAATCGACATTCATTTTTCAAAAAAAATCTTTCGCTACACTATTTATACTCGTATGTGCAATTATTTTTATTTTAAAATCTGTTTTACATTTTGAGTATTTTATGTTTTGAATTGTTTACCGAAGGAGTTTGATGCAAACGGGACAATACATTTAATTTGTGTTGTTGAACGTGTGTTTATATTTTGTTGAGTTCTTTTGACCTTAGTAGGCACCCAACAAACAATTGTCTTACATCCAATATCTTAAACTCAGCGAATAGATCTTCCGTTGGATATTTATTTATTTTATTTTTTGCACCACAACAGGCCAGGAGGCCCAATTACAGAGGTGAATTAAATCACAAAACACCCAGGCTTAAGAAAAATAACATTGAATTTTTGTGTTCTCACCGGGAATCGAACCCGGAACCTTCCGTGAGTAAGTCAAGCGTCTTGATCACTACGCCCTGGAGGCCGCCAATACCTCGAGGGGTTTTTGATGATCATCGTGGTCCATTTATGTGCTTTTTTCACTGGTTCGAGGATTCAACGAGAGCAACCTCCCCAAGCTAAATTGCTATATGATAGTTTGCTTTGGCAAAAAGAAATGTAAATTTGTCTCATAAGTTGAGCATTCAAGATATTTCTTAGGCTTTTATAAATGTATGCTGATTTCCATATTTGCTTAGATATTTCTATAATTTGATCTTTCCAGCTTAGTTTAAAATCTATTGCGACCCCCAAGTATTTCATTGATTTTGTTTATTCTAAATTTTCAAATTTGCACCAAGTTTTTGGTATGCATGAATGGATCTTGAGTGAAAATTTTTCACGTTCTGTTTTTTTTTGTAAAACTGAAGCAGATGAATTTGTTTTTTTTATATTTAAGGGGAGTAAGTTATTAGCTTTTTTTTGAATAGTTATTTATTTATTATTTTCATACAATATTACATTTTTATTATTTTTTAAAACACTTTTTCATTAATTTATTTTTTACAGGACTCACCAAGCCAATTAATATGGCTTGTCGGTAAAGATCCTTTACATTAAAACATATGAAAACACTACATAGTTGTATAATAATAATAACTACTAACTTAAATATATTTTTAAAAGGAGCGAAAAAAAAAGTACATATAATTAATGTTTTTAAATAATATTTAGAAAAATGTAAAAAAGGCAAAAAATAAGTTAACGATATAAGATAAAAAATAAATACAAAACGGGAATACCAAAATTTAAAACCAATCTTTTACGCATCGGACACCTTTTTCAGATTTTTGTTTTGCTTTTATCGAAGATTCGGAGTCGAATATTAGTACCCAGTCATCAACAAAAGTTATTGTTTTGCCTCCAATCGGTAGGTGGCATAAATTTATTAATATAAATGTTAAACAATAACGGACCTTAAACAGTTCCTTGGGGGACACCGAAGTTTAAGCACATTGTTTACTCTGGACACCATTTACACAAACACTGCGAGTTCTCTCACTTTGATAATTTGTATTCCATGCTAATGATTGTCCAGCTATTCCGATTTCACGTAATTTGTGAATTAGTAGTTTGTGAGACACTGTATCAAAGGCTTTTGCCAAATCTAAAAACTGCTACACATTTTAGTTTCGCGTCAAGTTTACTTGCAATGTGTTGTGTTATTTCCAGAACTGCATCTTCTGTAATAAGTTTTGCTCTGAAATCATATTACTGTTTTTACAGGATAATATTTGACTTCAGGTAGGTAGTAAGTTAATTTTTAGCAATTGTATCTGTAACCTTTGAAATTAAAATGTCAACACTGTGAACTGGCCTATTCCTTTTTTTTCATTTAATTTATTATGTTTACCATTCTCGGTGATATTTGCTAGAAAAATACAATATTTACAAATGTTAAATGGGAGCAAAACGATATTGCAGAAAACAAAACAGAAAAATCGGAAAAATCTTAAACAACATCAAAATAAATAGAACATAAAAGATCTTAAAATTAAAAAAGGTAAAAATCGGAAATAAAACAAAAATCTTGATTTTAATATGCATTATGAAGAAAAACACCCAAAGCTTGATAATACATATTTTACAATAAAAAAATATTATGGAAACTTATTTGACAGATATACTATTCTAGAGATTTTATTTTATTAACATAAACGGCAAATCTGCCTTTTACAAAAATTTGTAATACTTACATATTTGGCTTAATATTTTTTTTGTTTTTAAAAAACATAAATTTCCTTTTACGCAAGATTTATAAAAAAATTATACAAGATAAAGATAATTTATGAAAACTTATTTATATTTACATATTAGGAGCTCAAAATATTTTACAATAAATATTATAACATTATGTGGCAATTAATCAATACACAGAATTTCAAAAGACCAAACTGGAATTTGGAAAGAAGATGCTGGTGTTTAGTGTACTAATCTAGTCGTTTTTTTATAAGGTGTTCCATTCTTTTGGAAAGTCAGGCTGATAATATTGTATTGTGGCTTATCTGGGATTAAACCCAATGAAAATATTTTATTGTAAATATTAGGAAGAAAAATACGAAATTCAAAATTGGATAGTTTTATTATTGAGTATGAAATATCGCCCAAGAAAAGAGTCATTTAAATTTTGAAGAACGTATTGAAGCTCAGATAAGGCAAATGGAGAATTAAGAAAATATGGAGAGAGGTATTTCGTGATAGTTGACAAGATGGGGAAGCAAGTTTATCCATGAACTGGTCAATCCAAATAATGGAGTTAGAAGAATCGGAGGAACATAAGATGCTCTGAACTGTACTAATAATACTCCAGATGGTAGTTAGGGATGATGTAGGTTAAAGAGTTTTACAAATGTTAGTTGGCCTTTTCGTTTTTTTTAGCCGGACTTTTGCTTGCTGTTTTTTGAATGCCAGGTAATTCTCCAAAGACACGTTTTTAAAGTATTTTTTGCAAGCCATTTTCATACTTATAATAGCATCAGTACATTCTGAATCCCACCATGGAGCTGGATTCGGTTAATGTGGATTCGATGATTTGAGAGCAGTTTGTTTCAAATTCCTATTAGATTGCCATAAGATTCTATGCACGATTGAGGTGGTTCTAAAGAAGTAATGTTTTTTTCAAGTTTAGATTGGAAACCAGATATGTTAATTTTCTTAGATGAAAGTCGCAATTTGAGACGGGTGATAGTATTATTGGTTTGGAATGATTGAAAAGATAAAATAATCGAAAAATGATCACTTCCAGAGGTATTCGGATTGATGTGTTAAGAAAGAAGAGAGGCTAGAGAGTTCGAAGACATAGAAAGGTCAAGTGCTTTTAGCGTGTTAACTGGGTGAAATGAGACAAATTGGAGAGCCATTATTTGGAAAACAAAAATTGGAAATATCTTAAAAGTCAATGATATTTTTACCGGATTTGTCTTCACTAGAACATCCCCAAACAAGAGAATGCGCATTTGAATCTCCCAGAAATATAAATGGACAAGAAATGTTAGAAATTTGGTTATTACACCAATTTACATCAAACACAGATGTTGGACTGCAATAAATAGATATCAATATAAGGTTATAAAACCGAATAGCATAAATTTAGGTTTGGTTGTTGTTGGGGGGAGAAGCTTGGAAAAGGGATGCCATTTTTTATAAGAATGGCAGAACCTCCACCTGCACTCCCATCGAGTTAGTCACACCTGACATAGAAGTAGCCGCTTACTTGAAAATAAAGAGAGGGTTTAAACCATGTATTAGATATGGCCGCTGCAGAAATATAATATTTTTGAAGAAGATTAGATTTTTTGGAAATGGCACTTCTGCAGATCTATTGAAGAAGAATCGCTATTATTATTTAAGGAAGTGGAGATGTTGGCAATTGATTCGGCAGCGTTGGACGGTATTTCATTATTATTTATCATTTATAGAAGAAGAGTTAGTAATGTTTGAATAATGTCGGAATTTACGGATAGATTTTCAGGACAAGTTGTCAAAGGGGATTCCATCGGGAGACTCATTTGATGAATTTCCGTTAGGACGTAATAACATTGAACTTAATAATGTTTGATCACGAGATAAATAAGAAGGTTGACTTGTTTTAGGAGTGCGGAATGTAAAATACGTTTTTTTAAACGAAGATTTATCTGAGATATGGCTAGGATGTTTTGAAAGTGTCTGGGTAAATTGTGAAATATTTAACGAATATGGCATTGAAGTAATTTCGGCAAAAGTTGATTTTGAAGGTACAATCTTTTTAGAAGCCTCAAAATAAGACATATTTTGGGACGCCATAATGTGTTTAATATTTTTTTGTCAAGTATATTCAGGACAGTTGTAGCTAAATAGCTATGGGCAGTTGTAGCTCAATGCAACTGCACTATGGCAACCTAAACAGACAGGAGGCGAATTTTTGGGACAATCCTCTCCCAAGTGATCTTCGCTGCATTTAAAACAACGAGAACTAGATCTACATGCAGTCTTGGTGTGTCCAAAACGACAGCACCGAAAACATAAGATAATCGGAAATATGTATTGTTCAACTGGAAGGGAGTTGTAACGTAAAAATACATTTTTTGGTAATCTTTGTGAAGGAAGCCACTAATTGTGAAGAAAATCACTGAATTGTTCCCGATTTGGTGTCTTTGTAATTTAGAAGACGGACAGAAGTTTCATCGACGATTTCCATTCATGCATGTCAGTCGGAATACCCTTTATTATTCCATTCGCGTCCTGGTAGGAAGGGATAGTGGCAGAATACAGATTGCACATGGAAGAAGATGAGCAAAATATGTTAGCCGATCTACGGAAATTTAAAATTTTCCGAGAGATTCAACACCATGTTAATTTTCTGCACGTATCCCGTAAATGGTCCAGTGTCTGTCAATTTGTAAAAGTTTCCTGTGGTAGATTCTCTGAGTTTTTTAGATACAGATGTTCCCCCCGAGCTGTCACTATCTCTTCTCTTTCGAGCTTGCGCATCTACGCCAGGTAGAGATGTAGGAAGCTGCTTGTCATAAGCCGCCTTCATGGTTACCGATTTCGTTGTCAGCGGCTATTTTTTGTTATTTTTGTTTGAGGAAAATCCAAATATTAAAAAGTCAAATATACGAAAAATTTAAACTGTGAATAAGAGAGAAAATACTGTCAATCAATAAAATTATTTGGGACGAACAGTATTTTGAAAAATAAATAACAAATATATGACAATAACCAATAAAATTTAAATAAAATGACGCACCTCAAACCAGAAGATCTATGCGTTATTCTAGTTGCTAAGCAACCGGCCATTTTCCTTTAAAATAAATCATTAAAAAAACAGCCACTTCGAACGCCACATGTTCTATGTGATACATAATAATATGTCAACTGTATCCCATTAAAGAAAAATAGTCCTTCGGAAAAAATGTTCAAAATACTAGTTTGCGAATAGAGAATCTTCAAATAATATTTGAAAATATTTGACTAGGTCATATTGTAAAATATAGTTTATTTTTTTGTATGGAGGAATAAGCTTAGGTTATCGGCTAGTTTCGCACTTCATAGATATATTTTTTGTGGGAAGATATAAATGGTGGTGAGATTTATAATAAATAACAATTATTTTGACCGCCCCTGCTGCCCATGTCAGTCATCATTACTCCCCTTCCTGCACCAGCGCCGCGTTGGAAGGCACATTGATTGTACAATCGCAGCGTACATTAATATTTTTTATGATTCGCGGAGGTAAGATGATTAATCTTACGCTTTAGGCGCCAGTCCAGGGACTAAAAATATTCCGTTTTAAATACACTTTGTAATATAAATGTTCCATGTCAAACATTTTTGGGATCGAACCCGAGATCTCTTGCAAGGTAGGTAAATGCGCTGACCATTATATCACGAGGCAAGCACGTAACTATTGTCAAAACAAATCTTTTGACGGATTTCCATTATTGATACATAAAAAATCAATATTCTAACATCCGACTACCAAAATACCCAAAACCTTACGGGGAATCCCCTTCTTCAAAAACTTCTTAATCTACAAAGGTTCGATAATTTCTACACCGTCTTAGTTCAGATTTGCACTACGGAGATATCTCCGTCTACATCACCACACCTACCATCCGCGTACGTACTATATTATATTATGTATTCGAGTAAACTAATATGTAAGGAGGCTTCTCACATAACACATAATACGCTAATCCGGTACTGGAGACCGCCACGTTGAGGGGGAGCGAGGGAGGGGTGGGGGCTCTAGTACTAATTACTGTTTAATTAACACAGAAATTGGTTTGAATTAAACACACACCGCTCTGTGCCTTAAACACACGGATGTTGGAAAATCGTTTCACCATAGTTTCAATGATTTCGGGTATGTATGTTTTTTTTATGAATTTGTTTTTTTAATAAAAATATTACAACGGAAATGGAGAATATTTTAGAAAAGGAAATATGGTAGTCTAGGCCAGCGGTTTCAATTTTTTTTGGCTATGGAACCTTACTAAATTGATCTATCGTTTTTTGGCGGAACACAATCTCGACAGAAAAAAAGTGAAATGAAAAAAAAAAAATTGAAATATATAAAAATAAAGACTGTACGAATTAAAAACTTTATTAAATGTTATTAAATATTTGTATATAACCACTTACGGACTTTTCTACGTCTACCGGTTTCGAGACGTACCCGTCTCTTCGTCAGGACACCAATCAAACCAACATGAAAAACCCACTATTTTCTTCACGATGAGTCCCGGTGATTGGTCAGTTTACTTCCTGTAAACCGGAAATTTATCAAAACTCTCTTATTATTGGTTGATTCGGAAAAACTAGTTACGCCACACAAAGTAGTCACACGTTTCCAAGAAACTTATAATACATTCTTTATACCCAACTTCCCCTTGGGTTGAACTTCCTGCTTGAGTACGGAGACCCGGAGCCCCATCCAGTCTAGCTCCGTACTTGTATTGAGTGTAGGCGTGAGCTGAGTCTCACATCGGCAAGTCGACACAGACGGAAGCAGAAACACGATAGCCTCGTCGACGACTGGAGGGAATTCTTAATTAAGTCCAATCCAAAAGTAAGTTAAGTTTGAATCAGCTGATTGGAATTTTCGTTTTGGAGAAGATGAATTCTTAATATCGTTTAAATTCTCATACTTCGACACAGTTAAAATTGTTGTTTGGTCTGATTTGCGGATGGATTATGTACCCGTCGATGTCCTGTAACTTCTCTGGAATTATTCTTTCTTTGATTTTTTTATGTCTAATAAACGTACATTTATGTTTTTTTCCACACCTGAGGTTACTTGCAACTAATTTTCTTCGAGAAAGACATTTAAAAGAAGAAAACATTAGTCGACTGTCTGTTTTATACGACAATACGTCCTAACTCTCCGAACTCCTGTGAGCCATCCACGGAACCTCAGGGTTCCCCGAACACGTTTAAAGAACCGCCGGTCTAGGCACTTGCAGGGCTTATACATCGTAGAATGACACGCATTCCACGATACACATAAAAAAATTATTTTAATGTGTTGTTTGTTATTATGGCTGGTTAAAAGCCACTACATGTTAGTGAATATGTAAACAAATGTAATTTGAAATGAAAAATTAAATAAATAAATATTGAAACGTCGTGACTTTAGAATGGAGCACGTTTGCTTCAGTCGCTAGATTACGGCAGAGTTATAAGTTTGTTGTTTGACTATCTGAGTCAATTGTGTAATGCGAATGTTTGCACTTAATCAAAATATATCATTTGATTCAATTTAAAACGAAGGGCCTTTCCAATACAGTAAAACAGTTCTTAACCACAGTGTACGGGATAGAACGAGGGGCGAGAGAGAGGGGGGTATGCGGACTCGGGATAGGTTTCCCGCGCAAACCCATTTACATATCAAACAGACTGGGATTAATCAAATTCCTCTATTATTTGACGACTGTTATTTTAATAATTCACCAAACTAGCGGAGTAATGGATTATGGCAGAGGGTATCAAGACGTGCATATTGTATTAGAATTAGGAGTTGCGGAGAGTGGAGCTCCCCGCTCCCGCCCGCCCCGTGTAGCGGTAGTGGTGCACGTATACGTGACGCGACGTGACGTGACGTAACGCAACAGACACCGGCGCATGTGATCACGTGACGACACTCACCAGAGGTATTCCTTCGGGAGATGGTGCGAGGTGTACCTGTAGGTACTTGCCTACTTGCATCTATTTACAAATTAATTTTATTCCGGGTCAGTTCTTCAAGTCTCTGTACGCAAAATCACCATAACAATTCATCAAAAAGAACTACTCATTTATGATAAAGGAACGGCTTGTGGCTAATGTCGCGGACTCCGAATCGGGAGGTCTGAAGTTTGAGCCCCGCTTAACTCTATTTTCAAATTTTCTAACATGTTTATTTACAGCTAAGATAAGATGGTCTAAAAATCGAAATTTTTGGGTAAATGACAAGAACGTAAATAATATTTATAATTTTGTTTTATATTTGAACCACTCATATTGTGGTTATTCATTAGAATAAAATAAATAAAACAACTTTGTTTTTAACCACTTATTTTTTTTTTTTCTACCGACCGGTTTTAAAGCTATACAAGCTTATTTATCAAGGTATACTTAAGTAATGAATTCTATCCTATTTTATCATATCAATATTGTGCTTCGCATGGAACTAATAAATCAAGTCTCTTAGTCTTGTAAGGATGGAAAGCGTAATTCGAGATTGATACGCTCAAAACTAGATATGAGTGGACTAAAAGAAATATTGTTTATTTGGTTATTTTTTTATATATTTTTTATTATGCATCGCTTTTTAATTTCTAAGATTTCCAAGTCATCTAATTTGAATATTTTATTTTCCACATGAAGAACTTTGAATCCGATGTTTTTATTGAAATAATGATTATTTTCGATGAGATGGTTTGCGAATTCAGAAAAAATATCATTATTTAGGCACCTTAAGTGTTCTTTATTAAAGACTCTAATGATTATGTTTCTTTCAGTTGTTCCAATGTAGAGTGAATCGCAATCATTACAGTTTAATTGGTATATGCCAGATTTATTATCTTTAGGGACTTTGTTTTTGAGATTTTTTAACAATGATCCTACAGTATTAGTTGTGTAGAATGCAAGTTTAATTTTAAATGGCAGGGAATAAGATAATTGTTGAAAAAAATTGACATTTATTAAAGAATCCGCCTCCGTTGTTTATGTAGGTGAGTAAGCTTAATTTATTGTGGGAGTAGAATATACATATTTATTTATATTTATAAGTTCGCGTTTTTGTTTTTGATTTAATATTTTATCAATTATGTTCTCATTATATCCATTATCATTAGCAATCTGTTTTATTGTGTAAAGGTCTTTTTTGAAATTAGTATCATCTAGTGGAACGTTAATTAACCCATATATAATTGAATGGAATGCGGAATGTTTATGGACAATTGGATGATTTGAGGAATTATGATTAATTGTGTCTGTTTATGTTGGTTTACGTTAAATACCGTTTTTTCATATATATTTTTATTGTTAAAGACAAGTCAAGAAAGTTGAATTTAAAACGTTTTTCTATTTCAAAGTAAATTTTATTACGGGTCGGTAGATTTTTTTTGTTGATTAAAAACAAAGTCGATTTATTTATTTTATTACGAAAATATTTCTTTATTTCTGTATTAGAGAAACGTTTGCGACAACTGTATTAATTTATGGCATGGCATGATTCTATTTGCCACTTCCGACTTCCGACTTCCGAAGGGAAGTTCAGTGAATACTTCGAGTACATTCAGACAACATTTTAATTTCTAGCTCTAGAATCTAATTAAAACCGAAATAAATCCGAATGTAAACAGTCCATAAGTTTGGAAACAATCCTTTATTAGTCATCTGGTTGTGTCGAGTTCTCCAGCTCCGGAGGCTCGGAGCTCATCTCCGGGGAGGGGTGGGGGCGGGGGCGGGCGGAAGTATTAATTACTGAAACAGAATATATAAATTATTCCGCGCTGCGAGGATCCGCTGTGGCTGATGTAATTAGGGACTCATTATGGAATGGCGGACTCCGTATTCGAGGCGAGAGACTGGAGGATGCAAATCACGGAACGAATCATTTTATCACAAAAACACAAAGCCGAGTAACAAGTAATAATCTTCTCGGCGCGAGTTCGCTCATCCGCGGAGTTGGCTCTATAACCGCGAGTGCTCGGTGCGTTGTTCCAGTGCGAAGTGTTGTATTAGCGGGAAGACGGGTTATTGCGTTCCCGAGTAGTAAAGTTGTCTCCACTAGAGGTGAAGGTTGATTAGATCGTTAGTAATTACGTCGGATTACATTTATCTCCCCTCTCCCTCCCTCTCCCAGTAAGCACCGAAGGTAGAGGAGGGACCTAACCTAACCCACGAGATAAAGTAATGCAAATGGCGTCCAATCCGCTGGTGCTGCTGGCAATTCGCGTTCAACTCTTTTGATATTTCATTTTAGAATTCGGAATGGAATTTTTCAGTCCAAATTAGATTGGTTTCCTCTCCTTTCTGTGTAGGTAAAACAGGCCGCTGTAATAGATTCTAACCTCGTTTTCCGTTGACGTACAAATTTCCCACCACGTCTAGAAAAATGGCGGACAATTTCCCTTTGACGGGAACTCGCGTTCCTTTTAAGGTTCAAATTATGTTTATCGCTTTATTCCCTTACGAATTTCGGGCAAAAAACTTAGTTTTCTCGCCGCGAACTTTGAAATTGTTATTAACGACACAGAAAAGTTTTCCACGAGATTATAAACTTATATTAAGTATAAATAAACATTTCCACCTTTCTTTTATTTTTACAAGTTTGTTCTCGCGTTTCCCGACCAAGTGTTATACCGAGTCATTTATGAGTTTTCTTTGTCCGTTGAATTCGAAATGCTCGTTGGGAACTCAATATAAGTAGCTGATGAAATAATATTGACGGTTCATATAATACGCGGATGGAGATTTCGATTCTCAGACCCCGGTGCGCGGTGATACTTTATAAAAAAGGATTTTTGAATATGCATAACTTTAGATTAACACTTGTGAAAGTAAAATAATTTCTCTGTTACGAAAACCGCGAACGGCGGAGAAGGAGGGGAGGGGAGGGGAGGGGGAAACATCAATCATCTTACTAAAATTAAAGTTCAGAGGGTCAATTAAAATGGAGCATGAAAATTAAAAAAAAGAACAAAACGCCAGCAATTGAGTTTGCCCGCTGGAAATATGAATTAATTACACGTTTATTAGTGCGTGCGTGTGATGTGTTTAGGACTATTTAGAGTGTGTAGTGTTTAACGTTGGCTTGGCTGATCGCATCTCCATATTCTATATAGGTACCCTCATTTTATTAAAAGTAGTTTTAATTTTTCTATTTCTCCAAATTACGGAGATTTTCTCGTATCTCTAAATAAAATAATGTAAAACCAATTTAGGGTTCTGTGTGGATTGTTAGGTTTCCTTTCAGGTTTGATAACTTTAAAAACGCCTTTGAAAACAAAACCTTAACCCTAGGCGAGGAGTCTCGGATTCGATAGCTGCTCTTCGTCTAGCGGTAAGCGCATTAGCCTACCATGTTGAAGTGCCGATGCGGTGCTCTATGCACGGAGGAATGTTGTTGAGAAAAATATTATTTAATAATTAAATAACGCTGAGTGACAATTACCACTAGTAGAATATTTTTAGAGCTTTTTAAAATGCCGATTTGGCATATTATAGTGTTATCTTTATGACACCCGAATTCTATTCAGATGCGACAACTTCAAGGCGTTGATTTATTAAATATTTTTCATTTAAGCTTGCTTCATTTATTTTTTAATAAATAGTATCGACAGCGTTTAGCCACTTATCGAATTATATCTTACTAGGTAAGTAGTATTCTACCTACTTATAAAGTAGATTACTACTCTATAAAGAGTACGCACTCTTTTACTCAAATATGTCTAAAGCAAAAAATATTGCCAAATCATCTAATGGATGTCCAGTTAAAATATTGCATCTCATTATTCTACTTACGTCTGCGTAGGTATATGCGGAGAATGCGGAGGCGGAGAGAGGTGTGTGGGGCTACATTACCGAATGGCGGAACAGGATAAAAGCGCAACAGAAAATGGGGCAAAGTGAAAAAGTGCATATTAATCCCTGCTCGAAAATAAAACAGCAATCCGCGTATTACAATTCTCAGTTCGGTAATGGCGGAGGCTCACCGCATAATCCCCTCGAATAATGGCTCAATCCGGAGTACACCTACCGCGCGGTGTGTTGCAGTACCTACTGTGTGCGGAGAGGATACCCAACCGACACCCGCCTGTCGCCGCCTCATTCTAGCGTTCTCGAGTCCGCGGTCCGGTCCGAATGTATCCTCAATGTCGAATCTTCGATGCTAAGTGATTTAGTAAATCTCTTTTCCTTCCTATTTTCCGATATTATATTTGAAAAAACCACAGCTGAATGTTTTCCGTAAAGGATGAAGAATAATCTTGTTTGTTCAAAATACGTCCATTAAAATCATGACAGATACCGCGGGGTACTCTATGGAACTCTATGCCGCCCTCCCGACCCCTTCTCCAGGAATCAATAGGCGGAATGAAATTTCTCATTTTAATACACTTTCTTTATTCCAATATCGAATATAGCCGCGGTAAAGTGAATCAAGGCTTCGGGAGAAGTGGAGATACACAAAGCTCCTTAAGGGAAAAGGAAATGTCAGTCAATATGAAATTTTACGTCAATTTTTCATAAGTTGGATTGCTCCGGAGGCAGTTCTCCCTCTTCCTATCCTCCCTGTACCTGCAGACCGAAGCCGATAACGGGACTCCACTACTTGAGGTGGCTATCGTCCATACCTATTATTCCTCACCGTTTTGTGAAATTACAATATACTTTGGCTTGACTTTGACTAATATGAAGGTACTACTTTATAATTTCCTTTTTATGAAAATCATTAGAATCGAATGATACAAAAGACACAGACCGTCGGGTCTGTATGTTATTATTAGTTTCGTTATCTTAAAGATCGTGTCCTGAAGTTTATTAATTATAATATTTTTTATTACTTTTCTGTTTTTATCGATCGATTCAACCAGTACGACGATTTACGCTTTTATTTGTAAGGTTTTCAAAATTATTTTAATTTAAACATAATTAATAATTAATTGATTAGTATTTTACAAACATCATGATATACGAGTAGAATCTACCTACATCACGCACTCTTCTCCTTCTACGAGTTTATTACAGAAGGTACCCATAAAAAGCGATCTCTGTAAGCAAACGCGAGACAAGAGGATTTGACAGCGGTATGATAGTTAACACCTTAATTTGATAAGATAAACCCTCCTTTGGTTGCTTGTGCCTGGCCCCGGAGGGTGACGGTGAGGAGGGGTGGAGGGAAGGTGGGATTACCCCCTTTCCCCGCCCACCCGCCGCCGCCACCGCTTTGCCGTTGCAGAGTAAATTAATTCAATTTCTGGTTTTCTTTGCGAGCAGTATAAATTTTGCTTTTTGAATTTCAAATTTTATTTAGAGCAAGTAGCGCGGCATTATATAATGCAACCCTTTGGGGACGGACTGGGACTGGGCGATATAAATCGGGGATTTAATGCGATTACTCTCATCTGAGGATGGACCTCCATTATCATATTACGGCGGTACCTTGGCGGGCTTTACCTGAAGGATATTTCGTACATTTGGTTTTCGTTTACCTCCCCCCTCCCCTCCTTCCGCGGACAGACCTTACTCCGTCTAGCGATTCCATATCAAGTTCCCATCGAACTTTGCCAAAAATTAATTACATTTTTATTAATTAGATTTTCTCGGTTAGACATCATTAGGCACGAGTATGCCTTAATAAAGTTATTCCGCGCTACTATTTACTATTTACTATATAAATCCAACACATTTCGTGTTCGTACAATATTCACATTTTACTGAATGGAAAACAAATAGGTTGCGTAGTTTCATGTTTTTATTTTGGCTCACAAATAATGAACAATAATAATAAAAATAATAATAATAATGGTTTTTTTAACAAAAATTACAATTTTTTTATCAACTACATACATACTTAGGTAATAGATTTCTCTGGATTATGTCTAGTCTGCCTAACTAGGTACAACCTGTTTTAAGGCAGACATTTTTATACAAAAATAAACAATCACATGACTACCTACTAGTTAATTTATTATAAAGTCATACAATACATACACCATTTATTATTTTAGAATGTTTTTTAGTAAGTTTTCCGATTTTTCTCTACCTAAATCTAGTAACCATTTTATTACAAATTTGTTTAATATAATGCGGGTCATGGTTTTGCAATGTTGAACATATTGAATGTTTTGGGGCCCAGAGATCTAAAATTTCTTTGCCCGAATTCAAAATTTGTGGTAAACCCCATGACCCATCCTTTAGTTTGACTTCTGGTAGTATGGGAGTGTTCCTTTTGGGATTGGGTAGAATAATTTGCTTTCACAATTAAAATTATTCTAGATATATATAATTGCCTTATATCTAATATATCTATTATATCAAATTCCTCGAACAACTTGACGCTGGGGTACCTGAACGGCTTTTTAAAAATTATTTTAATAATAGATTTTTGAGCAGATTCGAGAGGTTTGTATTGATTTATGTGTGCCTCCCTATCCTATTATGCCATAAGTGTATTTGAGTTACATAAAATATAATATAATTGTTTGAGTTTAATTAGAGATAAGATGTTACATATCAACTTGAAGAAATGGGAAAGTTTTCTATTTTTTTGTGTTATATATTGTATGTGTTTTGTCCATTTAAAATATTTATCAATAATTATTCCCAAATATTTTATATGGTGTACTGATTCAAGTATTTCAGAGCATATTTTTAATTGAAGGTTTTGTTGAGGCTGTCCCACTGTGGTTTTACTAAATGTCAGGTATAGTGTTTTGTCAATATTTAAAGTTAAGAGATTGTTATCCAGCCAAATTTTTATTATATTGACACCGTTTTGAGCGGCAGAAAAAGTTTCATCCCATTTGTCACTTCTAAAAATAAGAGCAGTGTCATCTACAAATGCAATAATATCACAATGTTTAATGTGTGTCAGACATAGATCATTAATATATAAAATAAACAAAATCAGACCCAAAACACTACCTTGCGGTACACCAAAATCAATGTTTTTTTCTTCGCTAGTAATATTACCAATTTTAACTTGTTGTGTTCTACGACATAAATAGCTTATAGTCGATCAATGATCCATAAGCTTAGTTTTGCTCATATTCATGGTCTGAACTAGCAGCATCTATTCGAGAATACAGTTATGCGTTTGTAATATTACATTTTTCATTTACCATGTCTGTTTTTAGGTTGGCTGGAAAATTACATGTATTTTTTTACTTGAAGTTATAAATAAATAAATAGAACCAGAATCCCGGAAGAGCGTTTTCGACTCGGACTGGGAACTTTCAGGTAAAAATCCCAAATAAGTTAATCGAGAGCACAAAGGTCGGCCAAGTAGTGTAGTGGTTTAAGAGTTCGGACGAGATGTTTCGGGTTCGATTTCCGGCTAGATCAATATAACATATAAGTGAAAAGATGCTTTTACGCTGCAATTTACTGTCCCTGGACTTGAATAATAACTTAACCTTCGTAATACAACTTGTCGAGATATCCCGCATTTGGTGAACCAATAAAGTGCCCTGCGCACCACTGACGTCGGGCGTCGGGCGTCGGCATCACGGTCACGTCACATGATGTTCAATAAGATATATCACATAATATATATACATATTATACATAATATTTCAAATATCTGCCTTCTAATAACATACAAAATGATAAATCAAACCGCTCATACACGCGTTTGTGTAATATTCCAGTAAAACAGTGAATTGAACAGGAATGTTGCGTCTCATAAAATGAAATAATACGGACCAAAATGGACACCAAATCAATCAGGAACAATATGCATAATCCCCCAGTCTACACAAGTGCGTTTCCAGAAATTCTCCAGCAGCCAGTGGACCACATGGTGACGGTATCAACCTACTGTCTACAAAAGATTCTCTTCGGACATCTATCTCCCTTTGTTAACCATGGAGTTGATACAGTGCTTTATTTATTTAGTTTTTTATTGCTTACTTCTTGGCATGAACACTTGACAAACTTACTACTATGCTCTATTTTTTGTAAATTTATTGATATCATTCTAACTTTGCTAGAATTCCACTCGTCCATGCGCTTTGTAGCTGCACGATGATTGGTTATCTACCTTTCATATATCACCTTTAAAATACCTCAATTTTGTAAATGGGGTCTAGAATTCCAATCGTCTATGCGCTTAGTAGCTGCAAGACGTGTTGTAATCTAGCTCCTATCTGTTATAATTTTTTATTGATCTTAATTGAAAACGAGGAACTAGAAGCTGCAAGACGTACTGGGATATTTATTAATTGTACAGCGCCCTTGAGGTGATTTTCACAAAAATGGCGCTATATAAATTATCCAAGTATATATATATATGTCATTCTAGCAAGAAACAGTCGATTCAGGATTACACGTTACGAAATAAGCAATTCGGGTCCCATTTAATCTTTTATTTCCTATTTATTTTTCTTATTTGGAGCAATATAAATGTAATAAAGAAGAATCTCTCACTCAAAATAATGCAACCATGACCAAACGACATTTCCAGATAGGTACTCGTATGTTAAATATCCACACAAAAAGTAAGGTTAGGTTAGGTTAGCAGGTAAGCGATTGAAATGTAAAAAAGAACAGTAAAATTGTAGTATAATGTTTTCAGAACCACCGAAAATATTCGTTAAAGTAATGCTACCAGCAGCTCACGAAATATTTAGACTTGTATAAAATACCTAAAATGTGAGTTTCATAATTCTTTCAGTTTATCGATTATGTACCCCTACAAGTACGGCGCAATAGCTACTGTAATATCAATTCTCACGTAATAAATTAACTCTCCATTATTTGGACTACCCTGTCCTGCATTAATACACCGAGGGGTTGGGAGGGACGGATGAGGGGGAGGTGTTCCATCTTATTATTTTTTACCTGTTTCCGAGTTTTTAATTTACGAAACCGGCTTATTTTTCTTTTGTCTGAAGCGGAAATTTTGCAAATTAACTATTTAAGAGCAGATCCCCTCCTACCCTCCCCCCCCTTCCGCTATTGTATTATTATCGTTCAGCAAAACTGATTGAAATTCTCGGAGCTTTTACATTTTTCATTCTTTTAAGGAAGATTATCAAATTGAAATGTTTTAATTATTCAGTATTCCGTAAAAATACGATTTAAATTATAATTCTCTCTCCGAGCAACAACATGAATAAGTCATCTTCGGGGAAAAATAATTTGGTTTCTTCATCTCATCTTTATGTTAAAGAATTACTTTCCAGACTACGTACTGCGTTGTTCGGGGGGTTAATGTTTCATTTTGTAGCCCACAGTCAAAACAATACATATCCTGGAATACCGATGAATACAAAGCGAACATTTAACATTTAAATTTGGAATATTCCGTGAAAAGAATACTTAATTATATTGACTATATTATATTCGACAGTCGAAGGGGAAAATAGTTCCAAGAAAACATTGGATTTTTACAACATCGTGAAGATAGGTTTCCGCGGTCACTGCTATCAATGTGTCTCTTTTTTGGGTAATCCCGTTTAAGTTGGATTCGCTCCAACGTTTTGGCTACCATTGCAGCAGCCATCTTCAGGCTGAATTGTGCGGAAAAATTGCAGAAAAAATATGTATTTACGTACTGGTAAATACCAAGTTAACGGCAAAGAAAAGCGTCGATGAACATAAAAGAGCGTAAACGGCGCCCTGAAAGATCTGCAATAGCGGAATATTTTATAGAAACAGGACATCTTTTCGCCTTCGAACCGAAGAGTTCGCATAAGCCTAGAAATTACAGTGCACGAATAATAAAAGAGGCAATTTAAATACACAAAAACCTAAATAACATAAACAATGACGACGCCGACGGGCTGAAATTAAACTCGACATGGTTCCGGCACTAAACGCTACAAAATGACACTGAATGTGCCTGATGCCGACTGCCACACGGTACAAATTACTCGCACATGGACACTTATTTTTTCTATCGCTTTCAATATTAGATTTCTCCTCAGGTGAAATTATGACGGCGGAAGCCACGCACAATGGGGCGACACATCACGATGTTAACGTCGGCCAGCGCCGGGGTGGATGGGATGGGGGTAGGAGAGGGGGGGGGTAGCAGCGGAGGATAATAAAAAGAGGCAATCTTCTCACCGTGGGCGGGGTGAGGAGGAGGGAGAGGGAGGTAGAGGTAATGCCGACCTAAATAGTAAATGAGACGTCCGCCATCTTGCAATGGGAATTTAAAAAAGAAATAACAGGTTAAAGAGGGTGCGGGGGGCCTGTGCAGGGGTAGCTCTTCCCTATTCCTTATTACATGGTAATAGTGCGGCGGACTCGCGGTGCACGCGCCCCACTACGCTCCCTCGTGCTACACCATTTGTTTTACACTCAGCATACCCGTTATTATTTTAAGAATGCCTTAATTTTCGTAGACGACACATTTACGAGTATGTCGCTTGTTTAGCGAGCAAAAGGTCTCGGGTTCGATTCCCGACACGGTTGAGATGAAAAATAGAGGTGTTTTTTCACTAGAATATTTCATCGACCCCGGACTGCCGTCTGAAGGGTAAACCTGATCACCTTATCTTCACGTGACGATATATTGTCGAGATACGCTGCGATTAGTGTGCCGCTAGGTGCGGAGAGGGAAATTATGATAATGACGATGATTAATAAATAAAATAAATAATTTGCATATACACTGAACACTTACTCGTATATTACATTATGTTACTAAGATATTTTTTTATTTATCTTTCCCCTAACCGCACCCAATGGTGCATGGGGCACCGCATTTGTAAACCAGATGCAGCGTATTAAGATCATCTGTTGGGTGAACGTAAATTGATCAGTCCTACGCGTCAGATGCAAGTCTGAGAACAATTAAATATTGCAGTTAAAACAACCTTTAAAAATAATGGTTCACATCCACCCTGCCAGAAATCGAACTCGGGACCTTAAAGATAAACCAAAACTCTGGACGAGTGTTTTTTAGTGATTCTGAGTAATTCATAATTGAATCCTTTAAGTGCATGTTTGATTTCGTTGTCGTTATTTTATGGGCAAATAATATGTGCTATATAATATATTATATTTAGCAGACCTTTTCAGGATCTTTCAGTTTCCTATATTTTTCAGGATATTAGCATGATCAGGATAGGGAGAAATTAATCTTAAATGTTATTATTCTAAAAATGATTGATTGTGTCTGTCAGTACGGGCCTATTTCACGCGTATTATGCCAATCCACTCGGTCCGGTAAAATAAGGGTGGGTTGATACTTATTTATTATTTTCTTTTTTGGTTTTATTTATTTAGTTTCTACTAGCGGGTGAAAATTTTGCTAAAAGAAATCGAGTGGAGATTAGTCGGCCTCATAGTTAACTGTTTCGTGTGTTTACCTACTCATTGAGAAATTTTATTTAAAAAAATATATTAATAAATCCATGCTATGTTATTTCATTGTGCCATAGGTTGGACGTTCGACTAAATTGGAGGCTAGGAATTTGAGCTCTATTCTTTGAAAAAAAATGGATTAATTTTCGTCGGTTACAATTCGACCTTCAAAGCTTGGGTTGAAGTGATGACATGCGCCCTAAAGCGCTGTCTCTCTCAGTAATTTATTAATTATTTTACACCGGACTGATGCGACAGAGACAACGTTCTACAAAGTTGACAGTCCTTATGTTTCTTATGTAATTTATCAACTGTCGACGCGTAAACACACGGAACGCGCTGTCAAATATTTTTGGGTTATATTAATGCACGGAAAAGAGCGGTTAAAATTAAATTTCATAGTATTCAATTGGATTTTGAAAAGTATGAAATTAAAACAACGCGCTGTAATTGTCCGTTTATTTTGTGTTCATTTGTTTATGACTTTTTTGTTTTCTGAAAAAATATAGTGAACTAATAATTTATCACTGGTGAACTGTGGTCATATTTAAACATAGCAAGTATTTGACTCAGTAAGTGCTGAAATTAAATAAATTAATGACCCGATGTATGCTTGTAATATAAAATAGTAATATTCGTGGTGAATATTTTTATAATTATTTGTTCCAAATACAGTTGATTTTTGCTCAAAAACCTTAAATTTCTTCCTTTGTTTTTCAATCTTAACTTCAATGACAACACGGCGAGTTCCGGATTCGATTTCCAATGAGATTACAATAATACATGTATTGTTTTACGTTTATCGTAATTTTAAGACTGATGATTACGATTTACCCAAATATTTAAATTTCAGAGGCCAGCTTCAACGAGTTGTAAATAACTCACGATTAGAAAAAGGGAAGCGGGTTCGAACGTCGCACATAGTGGTATTTGGCCTGAAAAGCTGGCCAAAACCATTTTACAGATTTTATCAAAGGCAAATGCATATTAAAGTACATTGGACTTTTTTAAAATTCAATTCTGATTCAAATAATTATATTTTAATGTGTTTTTGGTGAAATAGAGATTTTTTTTTAAATTTATTTTTTTTAAATTTATTTTTTTAAAATTTATTTTTTTTAAATTTTTATTTGACTAATTTGACAGATAACATGAATGATATATAATATATTTCTATTCACTGCACACTTCCTCGTCCTCTTTCTCTTCTTCGTCTTCATTTGTATTGTCAGTGAATTGGTTTTGCTTTAACATTTCTAACGCATCTTTGGATAATAGCTCTTTTGCTTTTGTTGACTTAGGGCGCTTGCTAGTTAAATATGGATCTGACGTTAACAAAAGCCGATTTAAAATGTTTTTGTTACAGTCCACTCTTGAAAATTTGCGGGAAAAATTTAGCCTGTATTGCCTTAAATGCTTATTTCTTGCTTCTGCAGCTTCTTCTGATAATTGCCCAATTGGCAGTAGGGCATGAGAAATGACACTAGGTCCGTAAATTAATATTTTGTGGACTGTAGGTGACATCGGCTGCCATGTCTATAGATTTTTATAGTATTTTGCACTGTCAAATGCATATTTAGAAAACTTTTCTATATCAATTTTGAAACCACTGGAAATTATTTCTAAAATTATCTTAAATCTATGAATAAACTCTTGATTTACTCCTGTGAGTAATGCAGATTCCCCAAGGTCTTCAAAACGTTGACGACATGTATTACCATCATTGGTGTAACCGAAGCCAGCTTTTGGCACATCCACGAGCAATCCCATTTTATTTTAAAATTTCGTTGCTCTGCTCGGGAATTTTGTAATTTTTTAAATAATTTTTCCTGCAGCTCGATGACTCATCTGTGCTACATACGTCAATTTATCAGCCGCTTCACTTTTTCTAAGTTCCATTGTTTTACGGCGTTTTGAGCGATCACTCGATATTCCGAATTCTTTGCTCGGCCTACCCCCTATGAAGATACTAGCGGGTAAGAAAATGTCAGTATTCATTTGTAAATGTTTTTTTTTTAAAACTTCTTCTGTGCGGTTACATGAGAGCCATTTGTTTTGTAAACATTCTTAAAACTTTTCAGTTAGCTGCGGAAAGCAACAACCAGCTCAGTTAAACATTTCGTAATTTGAACAATTTCGTCATCCAAATATTAAGGTTTTTGGTCCAAAAATCTTTCTGAACTTCCTTTGACTATCTCATGAAGGTATTTTTGAGTTACGATTTGATTTTTTTGGTTTTGAGTTTCAAAATCTGTAAAATTTAAAACTAAAGTTAAAAACTCGATATATCATATATTTCAGTTGGCGGAGAAAAAAAAAACTTTAAAAAAAAATGTGTACTCTCGGGCATACTTTTTCTCAAAGAAATGTTAAATGAAGAGTTATACTATAATAACATATAGTTTTTGTTTAGTAGAAACGAGTAGAACATATTTGAAATCACTAATTTACGTAAAAAAAATACAAAAGTTAGACGCCCTTTTACGGCCGTGTTTGAACATGAACAAAGGATAAGTATAATATAAAATAACGGCCAAAAAATAGATATTTATTATGTACGTACTTTGTACTTTAATTTTATTCTTTGTAATAGTCACTAAAGCACGGCAAAGCTTTTTTTTAATGCAACGAAAAGTTCATTCAAAATGGAGCGCCGAGAAAACAGACATGCGGGTTTGACAAAGGTTAAGTTCTGACTGCAAACTTGACTCGGTGTTGGGCATAACACGAGTATTATGCATGTCATATGACGTCATGTTTATCTACCTATTCGGATACCCGAACACAGCCATATTCTGTAAGGTTTGCGATTTGAGGTTTTGGCCATGTTTTAAAGATTAATACTTGTTAGTGCGTCGGACCTCGCCCCCGGTCGGCTGACTGCCGGAGGCCGCAAGAGCGTCTAATGCTCCTGCAATTATTGATATTCTGGATTTCTAACAACAGAGTTATGGAGCGCGGTGCTCGCACTCGCAGCACTCGCTACGGTAGCTACAGTCGCGCAGCGCGCGGAGCGGAGCGCGGAGTCGACTGTCTCAGTAAATAATTAATGTCGTTACCCGTTACCGTGTTTGCCGTTGTCATATTTAATCTGTCATATCTTAGCGGATTATTAAAACTAATTGTTATTGCATAATGTATTAGGAGCAGCAGATGGTTCGGAGGAATTAAACGGCGAGCGGGGGATCTTCTTGTCTTACTAATTAAAATTTACCGAATTCCCTTATTTAATAATTAAAGCGCCGTTAAGTGAATATTTCATTACGATCCTCGGGACGACTGAGCGCCGCGCAACGTCGAATACCAGTACCAAGTATCACAGAGCGCTATTTTTTAAATGTATTACTTTGATTGATACATTTTAATCAAATCTAGAAAATCATTAAGTATTTATAGTAAAATTACCATATCACCTGCAGTCCTTCTTTATTATATTCCCTTCTCTTAGTGTAAATTTATTATAAATATTACCGAATTTAATTTCTCTCTTTGTATTTGTTAATTTGTGTAATTTGTTGTTGTCCTATATTTAAAGGTGGAGATCGAACGGAACCTAGTAACTATAGACCTATAGCAAATTTAACTGTATTTAATAAAATCTTTGAAAAATGTATTCATAAACGATTAATGGGACATATTAAAAATCTTAATATAATATGCTTAAACCAACATGGTTTTCAAGAAAAAAAAGGAACTGGAACCGCTCTAGTAAATTTGATTAATTATATTCAAACAAATATGGATGCTAAAATTCCAACCACAGGAGTAATATTAGATTTTAAAAAAGCTTTTGATACGGTTCACATTGAGACCATGATAAAAAAATTAAATGATATAGGAGTAAAATCTCAAGAATACAAACTATTAAAATCATACTTAACTAATCGGAAGCAGTATACCTTTGTAAATGAAAAAAAAAGTAAAATACAAACAGTAAATTTTGGAGTCCCACAAGGATCTATTTTGGGTCCACTGTTATATATTTTATATATTAATGACTTATCACTGTATAATTTTAAAGGGAAAATTATTATGTATGCCGATGACATTGGACTTTTTTATAAAAATCAAACAGACGTATTAACAAACAATGACATAAACGAAGACCTTACTATATTGACTAAATGGACAAACACAAACTTACTTACACTTAATGAAAAAAAATGCAATATTATCCATTTTGAATCTAGAAAAAAATGTCACAAAGTAGATGCTTACATAAATAATGAACGACTAACTGAAATTGAACATGTTAAATATTTAGGACTAACAATAGACAGACAATTGACATGGACAATTCATATCAACAATTTAATTAGCAAAGTGGCAACTTTATCGAGTCTATTTTTTAAAATCAAAAACTTTGTTCCAATAAAGGAAAAAATTTTAATGTATGAAGCATATGTTAAAACTAAAATATGTTATATGCAACTACTATGGGGAACAGGATATCAAAATGACATAAACAGACTACAAAGACAGCAAAATAAAATATTAAAGTTAGTATATGACCTTCCCTATCTAACAGCAACTAAAGAACTTTTTGAACAAACTAAACAATTAAACGTAACTGAACTCTTTAAACTAGAATCTTTAAAATTTATTCATAAATTAGCCACTGATGTAATTGTAGACGAAGAATTAAAACTTGAAAAAAATTGTAGTAAACATGAACACAATACGAGAATTTCAGAAAAATATCATATACAATCTTTTAAAACGAGAAAAGGACAATCGAGACTTATAAACCATGGACTGAAATTATACAATAAACTACCAGACAAAACTAAACAAAAGACTCAGGCAACCTTTACAAAAGATGTTAAAAATATTATTATTAACAGTAGAATTTGAATTTTAAAAGTGAAAACATTTTGTTAAATGTATGTAACCCGTAAGGGTTTATCAATAAAAATTTAAATAAAAAAAAAAAAAAAAAAAATATTATATTTATATCGGAGCCCCCCGGGACAAAACTTGCGGGTCGATGGGTGGGTTTTCAACTGCAGACTTTCGCGTAGGCATTAATAATTCTTTACGTACATACATTTAAAACAAAACCGGTCATCAGTGACCGCAAACTTATCAATCCGAAAAATGTTATTCCAAGCGCATTGACTGGTAAGAGACGCGGAGACTACACGTCTATACAAATATGTATACAGCAATAAAGTGTAACGTGACTTTTTATTGTTTCAGTGGTGGATTCCGCCCCTTGGACGGTTCCAGACCTGCACCTCCTCTCTTCTTTCCCCCTCACCTGTCCGGTTTACCGCACTTCAGTCAGCCACTCTTCCCGCCGCTCAAAGGTGAGTCCCCGTTAAATTACATAATATCGAGTCCTTGTTATCCAGGCTGGTGAGTTACAGTAACACAAATCGGCGAGTCTCAGTTATGCAACCCAGTGTGAGTCCCAGTGACGCAGGATAGTGAGGTCGATTTACATAGGCCGGCGAGTCCCGGTCATACGGGCTTGTGAGTCTCAGTTACACAAGCCGGTGAGTCCCAGTTACGCAGGAGGGTGAGTTCCATTTACAAAGGCTAGCGAGTCCTGGTCACACAGGCTGGTGAGTCTCAGCTACACGAGCTGGTGAGACCTAGTTACACGGGATAGTGAGTCCTAGATGCATGGGCTAGTTAGTTCTTATTACTCATAATTGATTTCATTTCTTATTATTCCTAGTTATCCTGCGATTTTATTCATGATAATTCTGAGGGTAAAAAGTTATGTTACCGGTTGAATTGTTAGGTTGAGACAATCAAAATCAAAAAAGGAATTGAAGGAAATGAGTTGAACACGTGGAGCGAATTGTAAGAAATTAGTTGAACACGTGGACCAAACGGTCGGCGAAAGAATGGCTAAAATGTCTTACGATCCGGAAGTTGAAAGATACAGAAAACGAGGAAAACTAGGAAAGACATGGCATGACCAAATTCAACAAATATTTGAAGACGGACATGTCCGTCGTTGACATGTCAAAAGTCGTAATAATCAGAAAAAAAAGACATATTAAATGGCTATGGGGAAATGGCGTGATGGTTTGTCGGTTAAATGTTTCAGAGACACAATAATGCGTAAAAACTGGGGGAAATAATATGAGGAACTTCAGCCCGACAAGAAATTGGATACAAAAAATGTTATCTGTCATATATGTCATATGAGTCAACCAATGATAATGGAGTTGTGAAAGATTTCCGTTTTACGGTAATTTAACAGACCAATCGGCAGAATTGACCGAGAAGAAGCGGAAGAGAACTTAAGACGTCACACGTGGAGTAATATTAGTAATACAAAACATGAAAAAATCATAGCGCTGATAATACGGTACAAAAAACTGAAATAAAAAAAATACTTAATTTAAAAGTGATATTAAAAACTACGAAATAAAAAAAAAACACTAAACTAACTCATTCTGTAGGCAGAATGCAATTTATTTATTTATTTATCAGTGTATACAGTATACTCGGCACAAATGACTTTTATAAAAATAAATACAATTAACATACAGTGTTCTATGACAAAATTATAAAATAATATCATAACAATAACAACAACAACAAACCATCACGCCGTTTCCCCGTAAGGGCAGGCAGAGAGGATAGAACGCCACATCACTCTATCTTTGCATACAGATCTCGCTTCTTCTACATTCATACATCTTCTCATGCACGCGCGCCGATTATTCCGACTTTTGACATGTCCATCTTCAAGTATTTGTTGGATTTGGTCATGCCATGTCTTTCTCGGTCTACCTCTATTTCTGCATCCATCAATATTCGCATTGTAAATATTCTTAGCCGTTCTTTCGCTGTCCATTCGTTCTACATGTCCAAACCAGCGCAGAGCTCCTTTTAAAAAAACAAATAATTAAAGATAATAAAATTTAAATTTTAAAACTAAAAAAAAAACAAATATGCAGTCGTACGTTTATAAATATATTTGACGTGTATTTATTTATAGATTTATGTTTCTCTTTTTATAAATGATCATAAATACTTGAACATAAGTCAAAATCCTAAACTATTTCTTTAATAGCAAGTTGAAACTTCATTTGGCTAATGTGAAAAATGTCAATACAACTGATCTGGTTCCCTAGACTGTGCAATATTTAAATAGCAATGTTCAACATTGGTTAAAAAAACAGAATTGTTTTCGGGAAAACACTAAAAGCAATAGATAATAATATGTCGTTGTATGTTCAGAATTTAAAAAAAAATTTCATTCGAAATTTAAGAGCTTCTATATGTATAAAAAAATTGTTTCATAGAGATTAAAACCAGCTTTAGGCGTGAGGCTATCTATTTAGGTTTTGCTTTGAAACACAAATATGATCGATACAATACAATTTACAACTTTGTTTGACAGCGATATACCGTTGTTAATGTTGAGATAAAACTAAGCATACCTAATGATTAAACGAACATTAAAAGAGTCGCCGTCTACAGGGTTCCCCGGGCTGTGCTCCTGCTGCCCCATGAAGCCGCTGTCGCTGCTGCCGTCCCCGCCCGCGCCCGACCAGCGCTCGTCCAGCGTGGCGGAGCTGCGCCGGCGCGCGCGCGAGCACTCGGCCGCGCTGCTGCACGGCCTGCACGGCCTGCAGGGCCTGCACGGCCTGCAGGGCCTGCACGGCCTGCGCGGCCTGCACGGCCTGCCGCTGCTGCCGCCGCTGGCGCTGCACGCGCTCAACCGCGCTCCGTCCCCCGCCGCGCCGCCGTCCCCGTCGCCCAAGGAGGAGGACTAGGCGGGCTGGGGGCTGCGGGCAGCCGTACTTAACTCGCAAACTGTCTTCATCCGGTCTGCATCGACTTCGGTCGTGTTACGATGAGTTTTATTCCGCGATGCGTACCTGCCGCGTACCTATGGACGGGGTCCGTTCGCGACGCGGGCGGCGAGGGGCGCTGGCGGACTAGTAACACCCCGCTCCCGCTCCCGCTCCCGGGGAGGGCCCGATCGGTCCTTGCCGTTAGTGCTGTTCGGGCTGCTTTAATGAACGAGATCGATATTTCGATTTTTAGTATAAAAACAGTTTTGTTTTCTTATAAATACTAAAAGTGTGCAGCCATAGTACTGCATACAAAAAAGTACCAAAATTCATAGTATTTTAGAGCGGAATAATTGATTTATCACGCTAAACAAGAGACAAAGGCAGCGGAAGCAAATAACCCACAAAATTGTTAAAATACTGAACAATAAATATGAATACAGTACTAACGGTGTGGCTTTACTTTTTCATAAATAAAAAAATAACTAAATTCTAATTATGATTCACCATCACGATGAATGCGTGTGTATTTTATTAATATATATTTTATTTTATTTCCATTTTTAATAATTAAATATGAAATCAGAAGTGATGAAATAGCTTAAAAATTAACGGTTTGATTAAAAATTAATGCTATATAAGTAAAACACGTCGAACCGGTAAAAAAATAAACATTAAAATAAGAACCACGAACCTTACCTTTGGATGAAAACAATGTCAAGAAAAAACGTGGATTCAAACCTAAATGTAATTTACCGATTATCAAAATTAATACTATTCCCGAGTAAAATTCTGCAGAAATCCTCACATTGCGAATATAAATGTGTGAATATCGACGCTCTAACTTTCATCAAAACTCACCGGGCAGCGTCGCAACAATACCGCATTCTTTTCGCGCCATAAACGTAGACCCCGCAATACATTCATACATTGTGGAAATGTGAAGTTAAAAGAATCTTAGAGAAGAGACACCTACCTTTTTAGTTTTGATGACGTGATATTCGCCATTCGGGTTGGTCCGGTAAATTTTGTCCTTACGGATATTATAGCGATTGTGATATCAGCCGCGGAACAGTACAATTTTCGGTCAAAAATGATCGAAATTCTCCCCCAAGTAGAAATAAGATAAGAGAATGCTAAAATTATATTAACGAAGAATCATATTGTTGACTGATAGATAATTCACTCGAAGGTACGAGTAGTAATCTAAAAGAAATTCAGCATACCCGAGTGACTCCTGTGACTCGCGTGAGTACCTACCGGTACTACCGCGAATTCGTTCAACCCGATCGTTATAGTGAGATTAATACCTAGTATCGTGTTCCCGCAATATGCCCACATACTCGTGTAGTTCCGATAAACCCACACCGATAGTGCATAGGTACCCGTTACTCGAGTGAGTAGGTACTGTATTCTATATAATATATACCGTTCACTGACGTAGAGTTAGTAAGTATAAAGTGTTCTTCATCTTGTAAATAATATAAAACTAAGAAATGTTTAACAGCTGTTATTGTGAAGTATATTCTGCGGGGAGTTCCGATTGTTAGGTAGCTTTAATAAAAAGATTGTAGCGATGGATGTAATAAATAAATGAACAAAAACAACTCTTTTAATTCCCATGGTCCGTAATACTCAGACATCACATTTTAACACCAGGAGGTATCTTTCTAGCTATCTACGATATTATTTATTAACACAATGCTAGTCTTGTGGTCAGCGCCACGCAGAAAAACACGCTCGAGTTCGATTATAAAAATGGTTGTCTTACCTTATGATCGGATCGGTATCCGATGCCCTAGGTACCATCGAGTGCGGATGACGGCGAAATCGATTCGATCACAACCAGTTGTACAAGTAAACATCTTAAAAAGGAAATCGAGTGGAGATGCATCCTCGAAGTCCCGAGTTCGATTCCTGGAAAGGGTCAAGATGAAATAATTCTTTCAAAGGTGGTTGGTTAGCTACGATATTTCACTGTCCCCGGGCTGGCACGTGAAGTACTCGTATAAGGCTGACCAATTTACCTTTATACAACAGATGATCGGATGAAGTGAAGGATGGAGTTTTTAACTTGCATTCAAATTGTAGCGCATCTTGTTCACTCAATGCACGAATCTTAGATAATTAGACTTACGCTTCAGATCCGTTACGCTGAGGAGTTGAACTGGCCGCATTTAAACTACATGCTGGAACTGAGCTGAACTGTCCATGGACCATGGTCCATGAACCCCACCTTCTATTGTCTATTCAAATCTTTAATAACCTTATGTATTGCGTGCTTACACAAGCAAACATTGTATTTAATGTTTGTAAACAATTGTATCTGACCACTTACAGACTTTTCTTTTATTAGTTTCGAAACTCGTCAGTGATAGCTACTAACAGCGTGTGTTTTATCAACACGTTGGTATTATATGATTGAGTAACTACTTGAACGGAAGGTTCAATGATGTCTGTCAATAGTTCGGCTTCTCCGGAATGAGTTTTCTGCGGTTCCCTCTTCATTAAGCAAATTCGAAGAAGTTTCTCAACAAGGCCACAGCCGATTATCCCGACTAATCCTTGCGCAATAGTTACGAGACACATATAGGTGACGAAGGTCGACATGCATATCCGCACCTGATGATTTATATGAAAAAGGACTCACTGGTACACCGAACGCGGAGTATCTTGACCACCTGTTACATGAAGGTAAGGAAGGCGCTAAGCCGGGGATAGTGAAATCGATCCCCGGATCTCAAGCACGGTGAGCTAACGCGCCGCCCGCTATACTACGAACTTCGCATATCGCCGCTCGCCACTCGCCACTCGCCACTCGCCACTCGATTTCCTTTTTCGGGATTCTTCTCACCACTATTAAGTTAGATCGTAACACATAAAGGCTGTAGTCTGGTAAAACGCACGCAAAATTAGGAAATCAAACGATTTTGCCATATTAAAACAAAAAAAAAAATTTACGCCATAATATATATATATTTTTTTTAATTATCTGTTTCCGTACCAGAAAATCTACGACGACCTTTTGAAGAACAGCGAGCAAACCAAGATTTTTACAGAAGGCTTCGGCCTTAAACTAAAAAAAAAGATATAGAGAGTGAATATGAAGACAGTTTTATTCTATCAAAAATACTTTTAGTTGTATCGAGCAGCAATGGGAAAGAAAATAATTACATCAAGATTTGACCATTTCAAAAAGCACTGTTTTACTATTTGACACATAAGTACGATATTTTTTTAATAAGTAATCAATTATTTTGTTTTTTTGTAACCTTCTTTATGTACTGGCAGAGCCGATACATTGTAAAATAATTGATATCAAACATTCAATTGTTTTCATTTAAGTAATACATCATTATTCCCTTTCCGCTCCCGATGGTGCACTTGGCACTGCATCGGTACACCAATCGCAAAATATCTCGATCGTTTTTGCAACATGAAGGTAAGATGATCAGTCTTACGGTTCAGGTGCCAGTCCAGGGACTATGATCTATTCTAGTTGTAAAAACACCCTTTTAAATAAATATTTCATATCAACCTTGTCGGGGATCGAACTCGAGACCTCTTACAAGGTCTGCAAACGCGCTGACCACTCCACCACGAGGCCGAAAAACTATCAAACAAGTTATGAAAAAAAGTATTTTGTTTCCTATTTATTTTATTTCTTCAGGTAACTCATTGTACCCGAGAGTAACCATCGAGTTAAACACACACGTACAAAATTCTGGTTGTATTTCACAAATAAAACTGTATTCTTCTAAAACTGATATTTTCAGAGGCCTGTAATTTCCATTCGGGCATGTTTGTATTCTCAAACAGCGAGGTTTAGCATTCGCCGAGGCAAACGGTATGCAAACGGAAGGTTAAAGAAAGGCAAGCGCGAGGTTCGCCGTTGTTAGAACATTGCGAGGTGAACTTCGGGTGACGCGCAGAATCAGGAAAGTCCGGAAACTTGCGCTCGGAGCGGCGGTGGGAGGACGCAGGGGGGCGGAGGGGGGAATAAATAAAAACGATTGGCCACAATTGGATTACTCCTTCCCCTGACGCGAGCCAATGGGAGTCCGGGAAACAGAACTAAATTTAGTTTAACATAGGTAGCTAACTAGATATTTTCATTTTTTATTCATGAAGATTTTATTTGCCAAGATGACCTTTTCTCGTGATAAAAATTAGAGTAATTTTATTTTATAGCAGCTGAGTTTGGGAATTTGGCTTAACGCATGGTATTAATTTCATTTTAATATTAGGCTTGCAGTGAGTATTTCAATACTTCAAAAACGTTGATTATAATAATAATATTTATTTAAACGGGATATTTTTTTCTCCTTCCTATTTTTTGTGGCTTTTTTCACTTAGCTCGTTCACCTCGGGCGTTCTAGCCCCAGTGTCGCGTTTTATTCAGTATGTTTATGCATTTTTATGCTAGTAACACATACATATTATAAACAAGTTAGAATGGTGAAATCCAATATCATACCACCTAAAACTTATTCACAGCTGAATTCTCATTAGTTACAACACGTTACATGAACAGGTTTATTGGATGAGAACTACGATATTGGAAGGGTGGGAAATGTTGGTATTGGAGAGGTCTGAAAGGAATTCAGGATGACAATAATTTATTGGGAATACAAAAAATCTTCCTCCTCAAACTGACATTCGCACAGGGCAGGATCCCGGACTAGCGAGAACCACTGCAGCAGTGATACGGGGTATGCGCAAATCTCTTTATGCAACTCTCTATCTAACATATTAAGTTTTTT
Source organism: Micrasema longulum (assembly GCF_059751315.1). Lineage (NCBI taxonomy): Eukaryota > Metazoa > Arthropoda > Insecta > Trichoptera > Brachycentridae > Micrasema > Micrasema longulum. Next base: position 275,061 of record NW_028278018.1, read on the forward strand.
AGTTTTCCTTTAAAAATACCTATTTACCGCGCAAAAAGAATGTATCTTTATCCCGTAAAAAATTTGTTTCTTTTTCCCTTAAAAAAAGTAGGTACCTAAAAAAATAAAAGATATTGGATGTTTTTGATTGAGGAAACCTTTTGCTAAATTACAAGTTCATTAGTAAAGTTGATGACGATTTAGATGGGTAAAATCTTTGATAAGTACCTAGATGAAGAAAAATAACATTTTATTAACTCGAGTATTCTTCCCTAAAAAAACTATTTTACAAAGCGATTTGTTTTTGGAACAACAATAAACTACTAAAATAGTAATACTCACCTAGACACAAAATAGAACTGGGCCGGTGATGCCTTACCGATCCGGCATGGGATTTTTTTTTCTAGTCCGGGCCAGACTGGCAATTTTTCTTCGAATTGCGGATAGGAATATCAAAATAACCATCCACGCATACAAAACATGTCAGCAAAAACCGTATAAAAACAAATCAAAATTATGAAGAAACGATACACTCTGAATTCAAATAATTTTCTTGATAAATAAATTCAGTTCTAGTCCAGAAAACATTATTGTTAGATAACAATAAGATTATCTGTAATGGGACAAGCTTTGAAAACAAATTGTTTCAAATTTTCGAGTGCATTAATTAATTAATTTATTTATATACGGCACTTCTGTCTTTTAAAGAGTGCTTGAAAAAAATCGAGTATGATATTAATATATTATACAAATTATTAATTACTTGAAATACATACATATTTTTAAGTAATTAAATTTATAATAAGTTTCCTAAAAAATAACAAAATACTTTGATCAATCAAATTATAACTATTCTAACCCGATCTCCTGAATTTGATTGAATCTTTTTGATAACTTTATTTTTTAAGTTAGGCAGAGATACACTAATAATATCAAAATATGATGCAAATTTATTCCCTGTATTCTGTAATCTAAAAATAGGTGAGTTATGTTGAGCTACCGTTCGAGAATTTTGACAATAAAATATTGTTGATGTTCTGCTTAACCTAGGTAGTACATAGAATGAAATCAACTTCAGTAGATCAGGGGTATCAAACATTGGTTTTATTACTTTATATAAAGTCGTAAGATCGGTCGATGTTTTTCGTTCTTGCAATTTAGTTAATTTTAGAGAGTCGAGAATTTTGTTATCATTTAATTGATTACTAGGAAAACTCATATTAAACTTAATATATCTAAGAAACTTATTCTGAATATTCTCTCAATAGACTCTGAGAAAGTGATTTGATAAGGTGACCATATTGGAGAATTATAATCCAGTTGGTTCCTAACTAGAGATGTGTAAAAATATTTTAATGTATTTATATTATTAAAATCTTTTTCCGTCAAATCCTAATAATTTTAAAGCTTTGTTAGATATTTAAATAATGTGCTCTTTAAATAATAATTTCGAATCCCACAAAACACCTAGATCGCTAACGGTAGAAAAATCAGTAATTTTAATTTGATTGAACGTATAATTAAATAGAATAGGATTTTTTATTTTCTAGAATCTCATAGCTTGACATTTGTTTATATTGAGTTGCAATTTATTTTGTTGGCATCAGATGTTAAAATTTGGACAAATTATGGGACAAAATGTTGCAATGCAATTTATTTTATTGGCATCAGATGTTAAAATTTGGACAAATTATGGGACAAAATGTTACAATCGTAAATGTTTTTTATCTCTTTGAATATTTTCATATCATCTGCAAATATGAGAACATGTACATCAAATATATCAATTAATTCATTAATAAATATTAAAAACAACACTGGACCAAGATGCTAGCCTTGAGATAGTCCACTAACATATTTAAACTTTTATGATATTATAATTAATTTATTTTCACTGACAGGTTTCTATCGAATAATAATGTTTTAAACCAATTTGGCAAATTACCGTTAATTCCATATCGTTCTAATTTGTTAATTAGGATTTTATGACTTACTTTGTCGAAAGCCTTGCTAAAATCTATGTAAATAGAGTCGATTTGGGTTTTATTGAATAGTACATACGATATAATATTAAATTAAAGATCGGATTCGCTTCACACGCTTACTCACTCTACATTGAAGTCATTTTCATGCTCCGGTTGTAGTTATTCAAGTTCTCGAAAATCATATTTAACAAGACACAAGACACAAAAACTGAAAGCCCCCCCAGACAAATCGTATTTACACAATTAATTTTTTTACAGTCTTGAAAAAGTTCTTCACGCTGTAAATAAAGTATTAAAATCAGAAATAAAATTGGAAATCTTAGAAACAAAAAAAGTGATTTGAGTGTAAAAAAGGTGAAAAAAAAAACTGTCTAATTTAAAGATCGTATCCACCTTGATTTACACTGCCTATCTTTACAAAAACAACATGGCAAAAAGATATTACCCCTCCATATGTATCGATGTAATATTTAGTAATCAATGTTAAAATAAAATAGGATATGATTGATTAGTTAAGTATACCTCGATAAAGAAGCTTGTCTAGCTTTGAAACCGGTCGGCAGAAAAAAATAGTAAAAGTTAAAAACAAAGTTGTTGTATATTTATATTATTATTTTTTCTTATTTCTCAGTCTTTTTTTTCCCGAGAGCAAAAATCGCCCGAATAAAAAACTCTCGTGTGCAATGGCAGTAGTTAAAAAAGCTACTATTGAATAGGCATGGTATCTTTTTATGATTACAATAAACGGTAATCTATTAAAGCGTTTTAAAAAAAAACACATGGAAAAAAAATTCAACAAATCACACACACGTTCGATGTTTTGAGTTTATGAACGCATGTTGGTATGTTGGTATGGTCGAAAGTCCACATGTCCGCGGGCTGCGGAGTGTGTCTCGTTGGAAACCTTCCGATCCAGAATTTGTCTACAAAAAAATACATATTGCGTAATGACATTTTAATATGCATAATTTAATGTATATGTAAAGATTTTGGCCCCGATAAACTGCTACGCAAGCACTTATTCATAATCAATATGTATATTTTTCGGTTACCATTGCAGGGGCCATCTTCAGGGTAAACTGTGTGTGTTTTTGTAGAAATAAACATGTCCTTAGGCAATAGTAATTTGTACCGTGTCGCAGTCAGCAGTAGGCACATTCCGTGTCATTTTTGTAGCGTGTAGTGCCGGGAACCATCTTGAGTTTAATTTCGAAACGTCGAAACGAATCCCACTTTACACGATCACCCAAAAATATCCATATTGATAACAGTGACCGTGAAAACCAACGCATCTATTTTGTCATAATTTTTGTATTTGACATAAAAATAAATCGTATTTTCCTACTAAATAAAAACGAAAAATGTTTTTTATTCGAGACAAAGCATATTACATAAAGAAGTTCTTAACGTAATCGATACCTACTGAAGTTTTACAAAACAAACTTCTCTAAGTAGTAATCCCCAATGTTACATTAGATTATTATTTTAGTACAGGAAGACTAGAATATTTATTCGGCCCGAATAATTGTAATCTTTATTTGGTTTAAATACATATGGTTTAAAATCAGATAGATGCAAGTTCATTTTTAATAATAGTAAAAGGTGATAACGAAGGGATTCATTATTATTCAAATAAATATGCAATTTAAAAAATATCGTCGTCAAAAGCATTGCAACTGATCCGAGAACCACAAAGCCATAGTTCTTGTTAAAGTGCAATTGGGATCCTTTAAAAACCGCACGGCAGAAACTCATGAAACATTTATGCCTGTATTTAAAGAGGAAATCGAGATGAGGAAAGTACGACGCACGTCGCACGTCGCACGTTCTACGGTCTTCACATTCGAATCATTCTGGGCATATTGTCATAATCAAATGAGACTGTCCAATTATAATAATATTATTCTTAATAATTTTATATGGCGCCGTTTTTCTCAATATCACCCCAAGGACGCAGTACAATAAATAAATATCCCAGCACGTCCTGCTGCTACAGAGCGCATGCACGGTTGGGATTCTAGATCCTCGTTTCCAATTAAGATCTTTTTCAATTATAACAGATAGGGTTTTAATAACAGCACGTCTTGCAGCTACAGAGCGCATGGACGGTAAGAAATGCAGTTCCCATTTACAAAACCGACTATGAAGTTTTACGCATTAGTAAAATAATAAAATAATAATAATAAATAAAACTAATAATAAAAAGGAGAAAGATTACAATACGTCTCGCAGCCACTAAACGCATGTAGTTTAGATGTTACAATGATAATAAACCAGAAATTAAACATTCTGTAATTATATATTTAATAAAAACAAATGAAATTAACAGTCATATAGACATTATTGAAAAAAAATATTCATTCAGTTTTATACAAATTGCAAGTATACTTAAATGCTTCATATTTATTAGGGATATTTTCACTGAATTATTACAAATGAAATTACAAAATATAAACTGTTTTTTGTGAGTGCGAAATATTTTATTTCTAATTTTAAATTTATTCATCATAATATTTTGTATTCCTGGCCGTACTTTTTGTTCGCTTTCAGTTATTTTCTTCTTCTACGCGATGCGATGGTACAAATTTGCCTAGGTGTAACATAACGCGTATATTTATTTATTCAATCAGAATTACGCTCTTTTACAGATTCGTGAAGTTATTAAGGCATTTTGGGCCATAATAATTTAACAAGAATAAACAATACATAGTAAAATAAATTTATCTATAATAAACATGGGATGTGTTAGAATAACAATCCAGAAAAATAAAGTATAAATAATTAAGAAGAAAACAATAAATAATAACATTCAAAATAAAGAAAATATAAAAAATAATCAGATATAAATATTAAAATACAAATTATTTCAATGTAGTTACAAACATATATTAAATATACAAAATAGAATCATTGAAATTAATAGAAAATAACACGAAAACATAATTGAAATGATAATTGAAATATGTTTCATGAAGTAAGAAATTAAAGTAACAAATATAATGCCAAATAACAGTGAGTAATAAATTAAATGATGAAAAAACATCAAAATATCCAGGTACATATATTATGAACAAATACAAGTATGGCAGGAAAGCAGATTAGTACATTTTCACTAGTCTCTGTCAGTACATAATTGGTCATTTTTGAGTAGTTTCGACTATTTTGAAATAATTAGTTCCAAAAAATGACTCCCGAGGATCAGATTTAGGCAGAGCTACTCGTATCTGGTTATTGTTATATGTCTGGCAGTCCTGTTTGGTTATGTCAAATTACTACCCCTTTACAAACCTCAATATTGTAATTATGATAGCAAGTTCTTTATTTTTCAAAAAAATTGTGGTTTGATTGTAATGTGGGTTTTTCATATATTTTTTGTAAATATAACATCAATTTTTATATTGCAATTACTGACAGTTCAAATTTGTACCACCGTTTATTTTTTTTATATAAAGAGTTTAAAAAAAAAACAATAAATATACACAATCGTTTTCAAGCTTAAATAACATAATTCAAAATGAAAAAGTTCAAAAACCCTACTAGGTATCGAAGGGTTAAAGAAAAATATTCTTCAGTAAGTATAATGATGTCCTGTTGTTTTTAATTTTGAAATTAGGATATTCTTAATTATAATTAATATTCTAGCATTAACTTTGTGGTCTTAATTTTTTTTATAAAATTGTATAAAACGACTTTTCTACCAGTTTAGAGACGTACCAGTTCTTCGGCCAGAACAGCAAATCTTAACTAAAATAACATGAAAATCACACCATGTACCTTCACCATAATTGTTGCACAAAAAAATAAAACCAACGTGCTGCTTCGAAACCATATGCTTTTATTAGGTAACACTAACATATATACACGTGCATACCTAGGTCTCTTACCTAGGTCTCTTACTTACATTCCGTGAAGCAGAAACATTATTAAATGCATACGGACAGAATGGTCCTTATAGATTTGCAGTAAACAATTATTCGCTTCAAGCTCTCCGAGATCGACAGCTGCCCATGCGACGATGAAACTCCTCAAGATGTCCCTCACCTGTTGATGCATTGCCCCTTTTTCAGCTTACAAAAACAACAGCTGGAGGCGCGATACAGAAGCCTGGGTGAAGATCTATGCGACATCTCATCGGTGATGGGTAATAAAGAACTCAAACGAGAGGTAGTATCATACACGGTCAATATAGTACAGGCAATTGGTAGAATAAACGAAAGTAGGGAACAAAATGCCGAACACTCCTCTAGTGGAACGGAAGGCCTGTTGACTACTGCCAACAGGCCGGCTTCTCCTGAAGAGTTTTAATTGGTTTCCTCTCCACATAAGCAAATGCTGAGATGTTCCTGATTGGCCCACATCAGTATATCCCCCCTGATCCCAACAATTTAGATAAATTTAATTGCGGAAAAATCCACTCTTAAAATATAAACATTTATATTATAAGCAAGGTAAATAATAAAGCAACAAAATTATCGAAAAAAACTATTATTCTTGAATAATGACTTAATGTCACGAATAATGAATTTATGTACTGTCTCCCCTGAATGTCTAATACAATCAGGAAGTTCAGCTCTACAGGAAATTGGACACGAAAAATGTTTTCTAACTCGAGGCAATAATTAGACCATTAAATTGTACGGCAAAGTTTCTTGAAAATGAGTGAAAAAAATAAATATATTTTAATGAAAACGAAAAACTTTGAATGACGTCTCTAGTTCATATGAAATAACCGATGATAAGAGAGTTGTGAAAGATTTCCGGTTTACGGTATGTCAACAGACCAATCGGTAGAACTGGCTGAGAAGAAGCGGAATAGAACATGAGACGTCACAGGCGGAGTAATTTCGGAAATAAAAAACTTTAAAATGTCACAGCGCTGATAATATGATACGTAATATATTTTTTTAATTGTCTTATTTTAAAAGTCTACTGACAAACAAAAAAAAAGACTGATCTTCCTCATTGGGCAACGGGAAAAGTAAATGGTTCTTTTGTAATATGGCTTTCGTGAATTATATTAATTTATTTATAAAGTTGGCGTATATTTTACAGAACTCAATATTATAATCGCATACTGATTTGAGTCTGCTTATTTTGTTATTATTATTATTAAAAACCAAATGATAATAGTATTGTAGACTCAAATCGGTGTTTGATTTTTATATTAGGATTAATAATTTTTGAATTTTTTCAATATTCAAAATATTTGTTTAGCTCCACGCCATCCGATTATTCCATATTGTAATTTACGAATAAATTAAACTAATACAAAAAATTGTCTTTCAATGAAAAAAATGGCAATTGCCAATGATGACTTCTTCATCTAAAAATAGCTTTTTCAATTCATTTATAATAAGATTAAGTTGTTCCTTCCATTTGAATGATTATGCCTAAATATTAATTTGATACTAATTTTTCAGTTATTTAAAGACAGTTATCATCATAATACTGATACCGTTCGCTGTGTCTTGTAGTGTGAAGTGTGAATTCAAATGTCTATAAGAGGTTTAGCTAGTTTTTAATGAGAAAGGAATGTAATAGTTACAATAAGTTTAGAGATAAAATACTATCATCAAACCATTCATTTAATTTCAATAATTATGATTATCAACATATTACAACAGAGATTTAGAACATTTCAGACAAGATAATATAGAAGTTTAGACCTCTACAAGGCTTATGACCTGTTATTGGCCGGTTTAAGTGGCCACTTTACACTGTTCATTCACTATTCTACCCATATTTGAACATTTAAATTCCTATTTAAATGTTCAAATATGGGTAGAATGGTGAATGTTACACTAGGTGTAAAGTGGTCACTTAAACCAGCCAATGAGAGGTCATAAGCCCTGTAGATGCCTAGACTTCTATTTTATCTTGTCTAAAATGTTCTTTATCTCTGTTGTAATATGTTAATATTAACAGCTCCCCAGGGAGTTGAATCCAGTCCTTGTCACAAACTCAAAATATTGTAGATATGAATATACCTATAATTGATTATATATATATTTCACCTTGAAGATCTACCGCTTTACAATATCATTAACATAATAGTATAATAAAATAAATAAAATGGGTCTAATTACTCTTCCTTGAAGTATCCCGACATCAGTACAGATTTTTTTTTAAAGTGAAAACAAATGCTGAAACAGATTTGGGTTGATATATTATATTTCAATTAAATTCAAACACATTTACAGTGAATAATTTGTCCATAGTTTTATTATCCAAAAATTAAAACAACATGTTAAAAAAGTTTAATGCGAATAAGTTTAATGGTTCCTTTTAAACTATAAACTATTTCCACACATAATGATTAGTGCTGCATAGGACAAGTGCACGAATTATAGCTTATTGTTTGTTAAATTAACAAAACTGTTAAATACAACTTTTAACTAATTATCCGACTTACCTATTTTTATGTAAGAGACGAATGGGTGATTATATAATAAATATACCAGTAAATAAATTCAAAGATCGGTATCACTTCATACATACATTAAACCTACAGAAAAAAAAATGCTTTTTGAAAAAACTTCCTTTCACCGAGGTGGGATACAAACCCGAGAGTAGTCCAAAGCTTTAATTACCGCACTACAACGTCATACAATACCTAGATATAATGAGGAAAAGTCAATTTCCCGATCACCCTGTGCCCAGGCGGGTGCGGGGAGGGGGGAGGAGGTTTACTGGGGAATGTGATCACTTCTAATGACCAATTCAATTTGGCGGCGGGACGTGGGAGGGAGCGAGACAGGTGCTCGGCTTCCGCACATTACTCGGCGGGAAACCTTTCACCCCCGGCGCCGAGTGGAAACGGGAAGGCTATATGTCTCGCCCCCGCGAGCGAGGGAGACGGGCGAGAGCGAGACGGAGGAGGCGCGCAGCCCCCTCGGCGAGGAGATGAGCCCATTTGTCACGTGGAGTTCAGACAGGAAGCGAGTGCAATAAAGACTGCCAGAATGAGAGGGAAGATTCTTAAATTATTGATACGTGAAAATTCAGTTTGCGCCACTGAGTTTCCACGCGCCTCGGGGGAGTGCGAGGGAGACGGGAATACTGAGGCGGATGAGATTGATATTGAGTGGAATGTCTTTGCATATGAAATTGTTTTGAATCGAATTGAAAATTTCATTTCTAGTTTCTCCAATTTTACGATTTCGTTGTTTGGTTTCAATTATGTAGATACGATGTTTCGATAAACATTATGTAGATATGGTGTTTCGATAAATATCGAAACACCGAACCGAGCGGGAATAATCGTTCGAGTACAATAATATATCGTTCATAAGTTTAGTCTTCTAAGTTCAAAGTATAATGCGTCGAGGTGTTGGGAGAACTTTGCTCGCATAATCAATGAATTTCTTCGCACCTAAAATGTGATATTATTGACTTGAACTAGGTATGCAAGTTTAGTGTCGATCAGTACTTATGTATTTGCATTAGACGAACTGAATAAATCAGCAAATAATGAATGTGTTATATGTGCCCATTTGTATGCATATTTACGTTTATTCAATTTTAAAATATGGCTTTTTTTGGGGTAACTCTACAAACGCCCAGGATGTATTTATTTAGATAGTTGTAAAAACAAACTAAAACAACTAGTTGTAACTTAACTTATACTCAATACGCACAAAAGTAATTTCAGTTAATATATTCAGTTATTAAATTCGGACGTATAAGGTTTCCATTTTTTTTTTTCGTATTTCCCGTTTTTCGTCTGATTTAATTATTTAAGTAACTTTGTATGTGTCATCTCTCTGTTTTGGAAATTCACACAAGGGTAGCTATACAACACTGGTTAGTTTTCTATATTATATCTATCTTTATAGGTTTATATAATTCCTCTGTAAGTGTGATGTCACCGAACTCCTCCTAAACGGCTTAACCGATTTACGTGCGGTTTTCAGATAAATATAGATCTTTGCGCTGTGCGTGTTCGTAGATATTAACATCTCCAATCTAATTTGTAAAAAATAAGTTAGGAGCATAAATGTTTTATTCATCAATCTCCCGGGGTTGCATTTGAGGAGAATGCATTTACAAAAAAATGGAAAGATGTTGTTTTTTGTGTATAATTAAAGTTTATTTTTGAATGTTTATGAACAACATTTGCTTTTTATGGATTCCAATTCGATTCTTTTATAAAATTCCTTATAATTTCTTCCCATTTATTTCATTTTATCGGATGTTTAGTAATACTAAAATAATATTAAATTCGATACATTTAAAAAAATCGTATTCCTACAAAAGTATATATATATATTTTTTCCTTTATTAGGGCCTTCTACCAAAACTTGATCAAATGGCGCTATATAAGTTATCCACAATAAATAAATAAATATCGGCCAAAAACAAGTTACATAAATTAACATAAGAAAAACATAAACAGAAAGGAATAACAATATACAACAAAAATATAAGTACAGGAATAACATAAAAATATCAATTGTAATAATAAACACATATCCAAACCAAAAAAAAATTCAACATAAATTGAAATAGGCACTAACAGAAAAACCCACCAAAACCTGATAGTGCCTATTTAACAGAAAAGAGAAACATACAGTAAAATATTAGAAAGGAGATAGAAATCAATAACTAGAAAAATTACAACAAAATAATCTAAATATTAACAAACATAATCTTATATTAATGATAAATTAGAACTATTAAAATTAAATTTTAAACGCCAGGAAGTAAAAATGACGTTTAAATATTTTACATAAACCTAAAAATGTAAGATAAATTTAGTGTAAAAAAATAAAGAATTAATTTAAACATAATTATTTCAATGACACAATTATTACAAATAATAAAAGGGAACAGTTTGAAATTAAAAAAATATAAACAGAATTGATCAATGAACAATTTGTACAAGAAAACAATTGAGATAAATGAATAAGACGGTTATAAAAAACATAAGTAAAATATCAAATATTTTTTTCCTCCCAGTCATTAAAGGACATGTAAAAAAAATGTGACTAAGATCTCCAATGCCTCCACATTCGCAGGCATTGGAGTCTAAAGTTTTAATTTGAAACAGATGCGACGGAGTGCAACAGTGGCCAGACCTGATGCGGCAAAAAGTAATAATCCTAGACCTATTGAGTTTACACGCGCCGTTGTACCGAGGTTCGGAGGGAATATCAGGCTAGATATTACTATAAAAAAACTCCCTTTGACAATTTGGAAACATTCCAATCCACTTTCCTAGAAAAGTAGCGTTGATTTTGACATTTGCAAAAATTATTATTTATTTGAAAAATTATTATTTCATGTTTTGGAATTCAACCACAAACAAGTACCAAGGTAGGTACCTACCTATGTAATTAAATCCAATATTTTAATATTAAAAATGCTTAGTTTTGGAATTCAATAATATACAAGTACTTAGGTACCTACATTTCAATGAAAAGTGTTTTTCCTTTTATCCGGAAATTTTTCGCAAGTTTTCACGATACAGTCATTTTTCATTTATTATTTTTATTTATTTATTGACGGACTTATACAGTCCATTCCAATGGTAAACACATTTTCTTATACTAAATACAGGTACAAATGAAATAAAATACTAGGAAATAAAATTAAAGCTAGGACAAAAATAAAAATAAATAATTACTACCTCAAGACAAGATCTGGTCTATCTTAGTTCTTTCTTTTCTTTTGGTTTCAAATTAAACGTCGAGGTCACGTCAAAACACGGCTGACGATTAAAGAATTACTAAATTCGCGTTGGGTATGGGTTGAGTGCTATAATTTTAGAGGACTCAGGGTAAATTGCACTCTGAATTTTCTTCATTAACACGTATTCTTGTATTTTCTTCATGGGTCATTGGTACTAGAGTAGTGATTTTTGCATGATTTTGATTTGAGCGCGACGAGGCCTCTTAGCCAATTGCATCAGGAGATAAAATGAAAAATTAACCCTGATTACGAATATATAATTTAATTTTTTCTTTTATCCAAACAGTTTTTGCATACTTTTACGACACAACCAGGCATTTTTATTTTCATTTATTTTGGTTTTGAATTAAATGTCAAGGTCACGTCAAAACCTGGCTGATGGTTTAAGAATGACCAAACACGCGTCGGTCATGAGTTGAGTGTCATAATTTTTAGAACGCTTAGGAAAAATATGGTCTGAGTTTTATTCATCAACACGTATTCGCGTATTTTCTCCATGGATTAGGGCACTAAAGTAGTGATTTTTGCACGATTTTAATTTGAGTACGACGAGGTCTATAAATCAATATAATAAACGAAAAACGATTGCTAAATTAGCAGGCAAGCCAATGTTTGGGAATATTCATAATTTTAGTTTTGGAATTCAATCATAAACAAGTATCTAGGTACTTACTTATCAATCAAAAGTATTTTTTCTTTTAAACGGACAGTTTTTGCACGCTTTCACGACACAATCAGGCATTTTTTTTTATCTATTTACTTTGGTATCGAATTAAAAGTCAAGATCACGTCAAAACACGGCTGGCGATTAAAGAATGACTTAATTCGCTTTTGGCAAGAGTTGTAACTTAATTCTAGAGAGCTCAAGGTAAAACGCAGTCTGACTTTTTTTCATTAATACGTAATATATCGTAAAATCTGGCTGGCGGTTAAAAATACAGCGTTGAGCGTGAGTTGAGTGTCATAATACAATTTGTAATACTGCTAAGACTAATTGTTCGTTTTTTATGCACAGAACAAACAAATCTGAAATTAAAGCTATTATTTCAAAACTTAAGAAAAGATCAGCACCTGGCCTCGATGGTGTCACTCCTGCTATCCTTGGGATCTGCAGAGATCAATTAGCAGATCACCTTGCAATTCTTGTAAATGAATCGTTATTAACTGGTGTCTTTCCAGATCAGCTTAAGATAGCAAATATTGTCCCAATATATAAAAACGACTGCAAAAAAAATGTGTCCAACTACAGGCCAATATCAATTCTTTCGGTATTTTCAAAAATTTTCGAATATGTAATCAAAGATAGGTTAATAAAATATTTGAATCTGAATAATATTATTACAACCCAACAGTACGGTTTTCGGAAAGGCTCTAATACAAAATGTGCTGCTTTTGATTTTATTTCCAACTAACAAAAAAACCTAGACAGGGGCAATTTCGCAGCTGGTATCTTTATAGATTTAAAAAAAGCTTTCGACACTGTTGACCACGAAATTTTACTAAATAAACTTGAACACCTGGGAGTGGTAGGTACTCCTCTTGAACTAATTCGTAGCTACCTCACCAACAGGTACTGTTCGGTTCAAATTGGAGAGTGTTCAAGTGAATTTGGAATGATAACATGTGGTGTGCCTCAGGGATCCATTCTTGGTCCACTATTATTCTTAATCTACATTAACGATGTCACTACTTGGGGCATAAAAGGTACGCTTCAATTATATGCTGATGACACTATCATCTTCTATAACTGCCCTACGATTGAGGAACTGGAGAATGCAATGCAAAGAGATCTCGCTCACCTTGCGAATTGGTTGAGAATTAATAAATTGAGCTTAAATGTTAAAAAAACTTCGTATATTCTATTTGGAAATAAAAAAAATATCCATCTCAGCATTTTACTCGGAACGAATCAAATTGAAAGAGTACATGTCACTAAATATTTAGGGTTATTGATAGACTCCCAACTTTCATGGAACCATCAATTTGACCACGTAAAATCCAAGATTGTACCTGTAACTGGAGTTCTGTATAGACTTAGGGGTTTACTTCCTAAACCTATTCTACTTTCAATTTATTATGCCTTGATTCACTCACACTTGATTTATCTATCATGTATTTGGGGTTTTGCAACACAAAAACTGATCTCAGAGATCCAGGTTCTCCAAAACAGAGCTTTGAGGGGTATTTTCGGTCTGCCTTGGGATACACATGTAAAAGATATATACAGGCAAACCAAAATACTTCCCTTTAAAGTCATACCTATGCATGATATCACCAGCACCATACTAAACATTTTAAATTTCTCAGCTCTTACAAATTTAAAACACCCCCTTAATAACGAGATACATAGCCACAATACGCGTAGCTCAAGAAATCTACATATACCGAAATTTAATTCAACGAAGTTTGGAAAAAAGTCTTTGGAGAATATCTCTCGAACTCTCTATAACAAGCTACCAAGTAAAATTAAAGAAAACAAAATTCGTAAAGTGCAAAGCGTGGCCCTTAAGAATTTCTTCCTAAACCTTTTTATAGAAAACAAATATAAAGGTTATTTTTGACTGGATATTAATTTGATGTTTTACTGTTTCTATTTATAAGAAATTGTGTTTGTTTTCCTTCTTTTTGATTGCTTGCTTTTTAATGGTCTGTTTTATTTAAGGTTTCTCTATATCTGATGTTTAATGCTTTTTAGCTAGGATGTATGTTTTTTTTTATTTTATAATTGCATATTTGTAGGATAAAATAGTATTTTTCTTGTTTGTTCCTCATACTATGTACTTTTTGGTTAGGATGTATATTGTATATTTTATAATTGTATATTGTAGTATAAATTTATAAGTCTATCATATTATGTATTTTGTTATAATTGTTATACATTAAACTGGTCCATTTCTGGTTGATCTTTAAATGATGTACTTTTTTTATAATTGTTAGATTTTTCTTTTAAGGTAAGATGTTTGTTTGTAGTTAGGATGTATATTTTTAATTGTATAATTGTTACACTTTAAACTGGCATATCTCTATTGAAATTAATCTGATCTGGTTGATCTTCAAATTTCTATTTGTATGAACTGGTTTAAGATTAGCCAGAAATGCGATGTCTCTTGTAACTCTTTATATCATGTACTTTATAAAATTGTTATATTTTCCTCAGTCCCGGAATGAGTTCTAATAACTCCTGGGAGTATAATGTATATGCATTGTATGATTATATTAAATAAAAAAAATAAAAAAATAATAATTTTAAAGGCTCAATTATATCCTGGTCAGACTGTTTTTCATAAGCACGTATTCCCGTATTTTCTCTCTGGATTATGGGACTAGAGCAGCGATTTTTGCACAATTTTGATTTAAGCACAACAAGGTCTCTTAGCCAATCACATGAGGAGATTGAACAAAAAACTTACCCATATTACGAATTTATAAATAGCTAAAAAAAAGGAATAATAAATAACGTGTGTCCTTATTTACGAAATAAAATTGGTTAACTAGCTTATAGTAGGCAAGCCAACGTTTGGGAATAAAAATTATTTTTAGTTTTGGAATTTGACCACAATCAAGTACCTTAGTGCCTTCTTAAATTCAATATTTGAATATCAATAGCTTTTGGTTTTGGAATTCAATCATAAACAATTACAGAAGTACTTTATTTGCAATGAAAAGTATTTTTCTTTTTGTTCAAATAGTTTTTGCACGCTTTTACGACACAATCAAGCATTTTTCTTTTCATTTTAAGACAAATATGAATTAAATTTTAACTGCAATATACAACCAAGAAATACAAGGTCGTCAAATTATTTACTTGCGAACAACCTAGAACTAACAGAAAAAAAGTATACACAGCAATAAAGTTCTACAATTCACTTTCTAATGACCTAAAAATATACGTACTAAAAAACACCCAAACAAAACATTTCTTACAGCCCGTGTTAAAGTGATATGTAATGTTAAATTATCGACTTTTTATTAAAACTATTGTGTCATAATAAATTATATACCCTCGGACCAGCAATTTTGCTGATTGGGAATATTTCGTACTAAAAAATATGTAATGTTCCATACAAGTCATGGTCAAAATAGTTTTGTATTCAAAGGTGTAAAAAATTATAATAATCTTCCTAATTAACTAAAAACTATTAAAAATAATGTATCAATAAATAAATTTAAAGTTAAGCTAAAGAAATTTTTTGAACTCGTGTTAAAACAACATTAAATTTTAATTAGTATGAATGTATTATTGTTTTATGTTTTTTCTTTATTTATCCAATGTTTTTCTTTTTCTTTTCATGTACTCGTATTTAAAGTTATATAAACTCTTATAAATAAACAACTAAAACAGTGTAAGTCACTCTCCAAGCACAAGAGTTAGTCTCTTTTTTTGGAGAGTTACAGTGATAACATTTACTATATGTGTAAAAGTAGATATTTTTAGAATTTTACAAAAACATGTACTTTTTATGAAATTTATGAAAAAATAAATAAAAATAAAAAAAGAGTGTAAAAATATATGTAAAGTTAAAATGATGTATTTTGTCATTTTCATAATTTATTTTGGTTTCGAATTAAATGTCAAGCTCACATCAAAACACGGCTGGCGATTAAAGAATGACTAAATTCGCGTTGGGCATGAGTTGAGTGTCATAATTTTAGAAGGCTCAGGGTAAAACGCTGTCTGACTTTTCTTCATCAACACGCATTCACGTATTTTCTCCATAAATTGTGGCACTAGAGTAGTGATTTTTCCACGATTTTAGCACGATGACGTCTCTTAGCCAATCACACGTGGGGATAAAACAAAAAACAAACCCTAATTACGAATATATAAATAGCTTAAAAAAGTCAAAAATAAATAACGTGTGTAATTAATTACGAAAAAAATGTTTGTTAAACCAGCTAATAGCAGGCAAGTTAATGTTCGGGCAGGAGAACGTCTGTCGGGTCCACTTGTATATATAAATAAATGAATCGCCGTGCTGTGTCTCGCAAACACTCGAAAATGGCTCGACAGATTTACGTGCGGTTTTTTGCAAAAAAGTTTAATTCACGTACTCAAGTTTACAAATAATAACATCTTCAATATGTTGAGTAGAAATAAAGTTGGAAGCATATATGTGTTTTCATCGATTTTCCAGGGTTGCATTCGATTGAAATGCATATTTCAAAAAATTTGGAGAATGTTGTTTTTTTGTAAATTTAAAATGTTTGTATTTTAACGTTTAAAAACATCAATTATTTTCAATGGATACTGAATTGATTAAATTCCTAACAATTACTTAATTTCTACATGTTAACATATTTTTAATGGATTCTAAGTAATGTTTAAAAAAAATTAACCGACATTCGAGACATTTTTGAAAAACGGATAAGAATCCGTAAGAACATCCGTGTAAGAACACAGAATGCACCACTGTTAGTAAGTAGAGCAAAGTTCGATATTTGCAGATAGAATTCTTTATTTGAAAATGAATTATTTACAGTTTTGAAATTCAACCGCAAACAAGTACCTAGGTACCTACTTTAATTCAATATTTGAAAATGAATTATTTTAACTTTTGGAATTCAATCGTAAACAAATACCTAGGTATCTACTTACCAATGAAAAGTTACACCATCTTTTTAACGTTTATCTGAACGGTTTTTACACGCTTTCAAACGACACAACCAAGCATTTCGGTTTCGAATATAATCTAAAGCTTACGTCGAAATCTGACTGGCGGTTAAATAACAATTAAATACACGTAGGGTAGGACTGAGCGTTTAGGCATGAAATAAGTGTCATAATTTTAGAGGGTTCCGGATGCGTCTTTGTGTATTAATAGGTAGATGGTTTTAATTAAGAACATCGAACCTGTTTCTTTGGTTACGTAAAAGCATTATGTAGTTAAGTTTTGTAAGTATACTTAATAATTCTACTTCGACTAAATTAAAATATTTCCATTTATTGCAACAGAGAGGGAAAACATTATTGAGAAGAAAACATGGAAGTCTAGGCATTTACAGGGCTTAGAACCTGTCATTGGCTGGTTTAAGTGGCCACTTTACACACCATGTAACATTCACCATTCTGCCCATGTTTAAACATCCACATTTCCTTAACTCTTCCATCTGTTGACTTTTGTGAAGTAAAGGAGCTGAAACATTTATTATGTGGGTGAGATTCATCCGGCTGAACCAAATCACCTTCTAGGCAACGCCTGAAAACAATTTTCGAATTTTTATACTTCTTCTTTAACCAGGTAGTAAATTCAATAATGTTTGAGTATGTCCAAATGCTTGCAGACTGGCTGGATTTCCTCCCTAGGGAGTTTTGGTGAGTATTCTGAATCACTGGACAAACTAATGTCTTCATTTGAACTCATTTTTGGCAATCAACAGTCAAAATAATATTACCTCTAATGGTGAACGAGGGGTCAAAATGGACATGATTCACTAATATTCTGAAAGGTTTGAAATGTTGATCTCTAACCAATAATAGAATTGTTTGCTATGGAGAGAATTGAGAAGCTACTATTCTGTTACTAACACACAACATAGAAATCTGTTTTATCTACTTATAGAAACATTAAACTCCGACTTTATAAAATTTGGATACGATCCATTAATATTCTGACCTATCCAAATATGGTACAATCATAGAATTAAGAAAAGTCCAGAAGGAGCGTAGAATCATATTTGAATACATCGTACTGTGTCCAAAAATCCCCCCCACTTTGCCCCGCTTTCGACGCATTTGTCAATTTCTTTAAATTCTTACTGTACAGGCGGAAACATTGATTGAAACATTGACACAACAGAGCAGATAAGTAAAGGATCATTTATTAAGGGGTCATTAAATTAGAGTACCTAATTGAATGAATGAACTTTGAACTTAAAAAATAATACAAATTTTATTTTACATAAAACGGGTATTTTTTTGTCATGTTAAATAATATTTGATATTTTAAAGATAATGTCGGTCAAATGTCCACCACGGCGTTGTTTAATCCGAGAGGTCCAATTTTCGTTAGTTCTTTCATTAGATGAGCAAAGTGTTAGTGTTAATGATTCTCAGATAGATACCGAGGTGCCGGGTTTCGAAGAATGCTGAATAAAAGAGAAAGAAATTGAAAGTGTATGCCCTGTCTAAAAGAAAGCCATTTTAATTCTTTTCGAGAGAAAGATATCAACGATTTTTTTCGAATGAAGAGTTCGGTAAAACTTTTTACCAATTTCCTCATTCCTTTATAGGAATAATACCTATTTAATAAGAACATATCAATACAGTCTACCCGATAGCTTTAATTTCCCCTTAGTTGAGTTAGCTTTTTGTAATATTGCCTTTTAGAAACAGAACTAATCATAAGAGTTTTACATTCAGATAAATGACCTTTTGTGTCATAAAAACATTTCTCCTCAAAATGCTTTGAGCAAATTATGCTTCGCTTTGTTGTTTTCCAAAACTCACTTCGCCGTACTCTTTGTATTATTTTTATCCACTCCGTTTTCCTTCTTTCATCAGCAGGGATGCTAAAATTCCACTAAATTAATCCAAACCAATGTTCTTATCAATAGAGCGACGGTGGACTTCAAAAATATTAATACCATCAAAACTCTTTATTGCTCACTAGTTCTAGTATTGCGACCCCATCTAGAATACGCTTCTCCTATTTGGTCTCCATTCTACAGGACTCATATTGACCACATCGAGTCTGTCCAATTCCTATTTTGAAATAGAGCAATCTCTTAATCTGTCTTCATTGGAGAGACGTAGAACTGTGATGGACCTTAAATGCATTTTCAAAATACTTAATGCTATAAGTGATGTCCCATCTCTGTTGCAAACAATTTCTTTTCATGTTCCCAACCGTGTCATTAGAAGTCAAAATCTGCTATTTATAAAATCTTCTAAGAGCAACTTTGGTTTTTATGCCCCAATGTTCAGAATGTGTAGATTAGTCAATTCATCACACGACTTGGAATTCTTTGGGATAGATCTTCCGGCATTTCGTAGATCTCTTCGCGACTAAACAGTGCGGGATGAAGTTGGATTGGCACGGTTTAGCTCGAAGTCTTAGGTCTTTCGTTTTTATGAATATATTGTATATAATTATTGTTTTGCCCTTGTTTGTCTTTGCTAAATAGTTTTATGTTCTTTTTGTTTAGTTTCTTGCATTTATGTTTCTTCATGTGACTGTTGTAATTGGCTTAGGCCGTATATATAATAAATAAATAAATAAAAAGTTGCGTAAAAGCGTACCCTGGCAACACTAACGAAATGTCCATTTGGTTTTTTTTGACAGGAGGAAAAAGAAAATTTTCAAGTACTTTTGCTACTTGAATATGCATTCGCTACTTTCACATGAAATGTGATCCCATCCTGTTTCTTGTTGATCCCAGCAGCATTTTTACACTTTGAAACGACACAACACGGCATAGTTGAATTCAAAATAATCGGGTTGTGGTCCCGTGGCTAGTGTCTCGGACTCACAGACCAAAGGTCCACGGTTCGAATCCCACTCTACTCCAACTTGATTCAATTTTCTAATAGTGAGTTATTTAGAACTCGTTGAAAATGGCCCTCAAAATTAAATATTTGGGTAAATCATAAGAACGCAAATATTTTTTTTTATAAAAAAAAAAAATCGGGAGTTGCGTACTGAGCAACGTCTTCAAAGATACTAGTGGGTCAAAACGTAAAACTAATCCTTAAGAGTAGTTTAGTCGCTTTCTGTTTTAAGCGCGTATGTGGTTTCTGGACTATTCGTAATTCTATGAGTACAATAATTAATTTAATAATTTTCTAAAGAGATCAATAAATGGAAATGGACACTTAGCAAATCATTAAGCATCACTATTAAGTTTATTTAAAAACGAAATACACATAAAGGTTTCGATAAAGTGGTGACCATGGGCAAATAAAATAAAAATAGGAAGGCCACAAAAAAGATGAGTTGAAGAAAGCGACATTGCCTCGATATCCGGTCAAACATGGATAATAAAAGCGGGTGCATGAGGAGTGAAGACGTTCGGAAGAAGCCTATATTCAGCGGTGGAAAGAACGAGGACACAGAATGGAGTAATACGTTGAGGTATTAATTTTCTAATATTTCGCATTAATAAAAGTCATAATGTCACAAGAGCACCGTAATAACGTAATAACGTACACCCGCAGAACAGTCTTCCATTCGGCCTTTTCAAATCCAATAGGTTCAATAGCATAAAAAATCACTCATTTTATTAGGTTTGCGAGACGCAAATCAACACAAAATATGTGCCCTATATTAAAGGGTTGTGTAGATTACCTGTCGTCGAATTGTCGGGCGCCATTAAAATAAACAATAAGCATCGCCTATAAAACTAAGGCAATACTGTTATAATTTATAATGTATGTCGAAATTATAAAACTGCCATTTATAATTACCATGCGTGATGTCATATTAGTAATGTGCAGAGTACGTTACGAATGTTTGAAACGGACGTATGTCGCAGGGGGCAATTTTTATCAGCTGTTTGGATTTGTGTAATTTTATCTTTCACTACTATTTAATTTTATGAACGTGTTTTTCTCTACTTTACACTGGAAAAAGATTTTCCGATCCACGATAGTTGATATTTAAAAATGGAAGAAAACTACTAAAACTATAAGTGAAGAGTACTCTGGTATGCTTGATTTATGATTAAAATATCGTTCAAATCACGATTCAATTAGGTGAAAACGATCTAAATCGTCCTAAATCCAATTCCGAATGTCCCACTGGCAAGGCTAAAGCTAGGGTTTTCTAGGACAGCGGTGGCCGTAGTAAACGGTGATGCGGTGGACAGTCGTTGTAACGGTGACTAGAGAGTGGTTTCCCTGGAAAACGGTGTTAAATGGTGTTGATAACACCGTTTTCCTAGGAAACCATTCTCTGTCCTAGGAAACCCTAGCTTAAGAGATTTGAAACGCCAATCCCTTATTCTTCATAGATATGGAGCGGGATTAAATTATTAATTTTGTACTAATTATATATATATTCTCTCAGTTATAATTTATTAGCGCTATTAAAAAAAAAAACTAGTTTTGATGACAATCCGAATATCATTTGAAAAATCCAAATATCCATCTTGCGGTAATAAATTGAGAAATCGTTTACTTCAATAAGCGTAAAATATAAAGTAATAATGAGTTATTGACAAACCTATATTTCGTGTACGAGCTACCAGCTACCAGCTACCGGCTACCGACAGCGCTGGGGAGGCTGTTTCAAAGTTTCCTTAATAACGAAGAGTTGATTGTTCGAGAGCACACACCTGGCCAAACCCATAACTTACGGACCTACTATCTGCCACCTGCCAACCGTTCTGCTACCGTCCCGGGTATATGACGGCATATCGTTTCGGGAGATTATACTTATGTAAGAAATTACATTCCTAAAGCATGCGCGAGTGATTGTTCTAACCCTATACCCGAATTAACGAGTCCTTACGTTTCCCCCAGAGTCGTAATGCTCTTCTGGTTTTAATCTTTTATTGGTTTATACTCATTTTGTAAAGATTTTTTTCAATAAATATTTTTTTTTAATACAAAAAGTTCTTTTTCGCTCGTGTTGATCCCGAGCGGCTCCCCACGACCGGCCACACGATGCGCATTACGGCGAGTATAAAATAAGCCAATCCTTTGATACGGTGTAAAGCAGGTGCCGTATGTCGAGTACGTCAATAGGGAAATATCACGCAGGTACTACGAATACCGATAAAAATACATTTTATTTTTAATTTATTTGATTTATTTATATAAACGCCCAATGGGCATTTTTAAGAACATATTTACAAATAAAAAATGATTATTATGGAAAGTAGAAAGACACAATGGTATATAGTAGACTTGGTGGGCTCACCTTGCAAGACTTGCCGCAGGACAGATTTTACCAGGGAGTGGGAGACTATTTCTCACTTCCTCATCCGGCGGAGCGCTATCCGATAGATCACGGCTACGATGATCAGGTTCTGCCTGGGACAGCGCGGGAAGAGCTGAGGATCTACACGGACGGCAGTCTCTTGGACGGCAAAGTGGGTGCAGCTTTTGTACCTTACGATGGCATCAGAGAGCTGCCGTCGAGAAAGTTGAAACTCAGCAATTTTTGCTCCGTGTTTCAGGCAGAACTCTTTGCGATCAGAGAAGCCCTGGTCTATGTTTTGAAGAAGCCACCAAACAGATGGAAGAAAATAACGATCCTGACAGATTGCAAATCTGGAGCCCATGCAATAACTGACCGAAATTCGGTCAACCCTATTGTAATGGACATAAGAACAGATATCCAGAATCTACGATGCAGACACCAGGACGTGTACATCGGCTGGATACGAGGACACTGTGGAATCCTTGGCAACGAAAAGGCTGACGAAAAGGCTCGGGAGGCTACGCTTAAGAAAACAGCCCCCGATTTCGCCGATTTTCCGCTCAGTTTTGCCAAAAGGAAAATAAGAAGCAGGACCCTTCAACTCTGGAACGATCGCTATTTGAGTGAGACAACCGGAAGTGTAACTAAAATGTTTTTCCCTACAATTTTTCATGCCTATGATTTCAGAAAAATGCAAAATGCTGGCTACGAGCTCACCCAGATGCTTACGGGTCATGGTGGCTTCATGAGCTCAGAGATCGACAGCTGCCAATGCGACGATGAAACTCCTCAAGATGTCCCTCACCTGTTGATGTATTGCCCCTTTTTCAGCTTTCAAAGACAACAGCTGGAGGCGCGATGCAGAGGCCTGGGTGAAGATCTATGTGACATCCCATCGGTGATAGGTAATAAAGAACTCACACGAGAGGTAGTATCATACATGATAAATATAGCGCAGGAAATTGGTAAAATAAACCAAAGTAGGGAACAAAATGCCGAACCCTCCTCTAGTGGAACGGAAGGCCTGTTGACTACTGCCAACAGGCCGGCTTCTCCTGAAGAGTTTTAAGTGGTTTCCTCTCCACGTGAGCAAATGCTGAGAAGTTCCTGATTAGCCCACATTAATATATCCCTCCTGATCCCAATAGTTTAGATAAATTTTAAGATATTTAATTGCAGAAAAATCCACTTTTTGAAATATAAACCTTGTATATTATAAGCAAGGTAAACAATAAATCAACTCCCATATAAAAAAAAATAAATTAAAAAAAGACTTGGTGGGAGTGGAAGCGGGACAGAAGTGTTTATAATTTAATTTGATTCAGTGATCGTATGAAAGAAGACAACTTGTCATGAAAGAAATCAAGACTGGGATGTTTGTTGGCAAACCTAAGAATTCTAGGCATAAGGGAATGAAAACCATAGTTAGTTCTATGGTTATAGGTATGAAAGAGGAAGTTTTGTCTGAGGTTTCTAGTTGGGATATAGTGAGTTGGGAATTTTTAAATAGAACTAGAATGTCGGATTTATTTTGACGGTCATGAAGAGAAGATATATTTAAGCTAGTTTCTAACTCATTATACGTATGTTGGTCTCTGGATAAGCCCAACTCCAGCCTATCTTTCTCAAAAATCGATGTTGAACTGATTCAATGTTCTTGATGTGAACATCATCATATTGAGACCAGATAACAGAGGAATACTCTAGGTGCGGGCGAACTAGGAAACAGAAGTGAGTTTTAAGGGTATTGATATTTTTGAAGTCAGTTGTGCTTCTGTTAATAAATCCAAGGAGTTTTAAGGATTTATTGATAACATGTTCAATATGAATTGTAAAAGAAAGTTTAGTGTCAAGTATACCTTATACCTAAATCTCATATACTAGACACAGATGATAATTTTTCGTCGTTCAGTGAGTAGTCGTATATGTTTGGATTTTAAA
The DNA here is from genome assembly GCF_059751315.1 of Micrasema longulum. Taxonomy (NCBI): domain Eukaryota; kingdom Metazoa; phylum Arthropoda; class Insecta; order Trichoptera; family Brachycentridae; genus Micrasema; species Micrasema longulum. Next base: position 299,518 of record NW_028278018.1, read on the forward strand.
GACGAAAAAATCTCATAACCTTGCACTTACTTAAGTTGAGATGTAGATTATTGAATGAGCACCAGGTGTTAAAAGACAGTGAATCGGATTGTAAAAGTGAACAATCAGAAGGGTTGTTAATCTGTTTGAGAATCTTAGTGTCGTCGATGAAGAAAATAATTGTTTAGATCATTAATTAATAGATTGTATAGCAAAGGAGCAAGGTGGTCGATATATGTCAGCAACTAAAGTCAACTGTATTATGGTAGTCAAATGTTTTGACATAATTCAGTGGACAATTAGAAAAGTATACGGATGAAAAGTGGGAGGCAAGAAGATTAACTATGTCTTGTTCATTGTAAGCTGACTGATTTCCAAAGACCATACTGGAAGAAAGTTCATTTTCTTTCCGTTTCTGAGAAACAAATAGCCAGCATTTTTGGGATTATATATGAAATGAATTTAGAATAATTAATTGCCTTTTTAAAATGAATATGGATATTG